>NC_068424.1:32225340-32400340 GCF_023373465.1 Oncorhynchus keta | reverse complement strand
GTGAGAAGGTGCATTGAACATGACAAGCATGACCGGGCTGGTCTTATTAACCGTGCGGTCCATCCCTTGGTCCATAAACACACACACGACGGTTCACAGGCTATAGAAGTTTGTCTTTCTGATAAGAAATACGAACTCAGTCTGGGAAGAGTTTTTCTCTCTGCAGTCAGACACCCACACTCAAGACACTGAGACACTTATACTAACCTCTCTGAAAGAGAGGGAGAGATACTGACAGAGAAAGAGAGATGATAGAGAGAGAGATAATGACATACAGAGAGAGAGAGAGATATAATGACACAGAGAGAGAGGAAGAGATAATGACAGAGCGTGAGATAATAACACAGCGTGAGAGATAATGACACAGAAATAGAGATAATGACGGAGAGCGAGAGAGAATGACAGAGAGAGAGACAGAGAGAGAATAACACAGAGAGAGAGAGAGATAGAGATAACGACAGAGAGAGAGAGAGAGAATGACCGAGAGAGAATAACACAGAGAGAGAGAGAGATAGAGATAACGACAGAGAGAGAGAGAGAGAGAATGACAGAGAGAGAATAACACAGAGAGAGAGACAGAGAGAGAATAACACAGAGAGAGAGAGAGAGATAGAGATAACGACAGAGAGAGAGAGAGAGAATGACAGAGAGAGAATAACACAGAGAGAGAGACAGAGAGAGAATAACACACAGAGAGAGAGAGAGAATGACAGAGAGAGAATAACACAGAGAGAGAGAGAGATAGAGATAACGACAGAGAGAGAGAGAGAGAGAGAGAATGACCGAGAGAGAATAACACAGAGAGAGAGATAGAGATAACGACAGAGAGAGAGAGAGAGAGAATTACAGAGAGAGAATAACACACAGGAGAGAGAGAGAGAGAGAATGACAGAGAGAGAATAACACAGAGAGAGAGAGAGAGAATGACAGAGAGAGAATAACACAGAGAGAGAGAGAGAGAGATAACAACAGAGAGAGAGAATGACAGAGAGAGAATAACACACAGAGAGAGAGAGATAACGACAGAGAGAGAGAGAGAGAGAGAGAGAGAACGACAGAGAGAGAGAGAGAGAGATAACGACAGAGAGAGAGAGAGAGAATGACAGAGAGAGAATAACACAGAGAGAGAGAGAGAATGACAGAGAGAGAATAACACACACAGAGAGAGAGAGAGAATGACAGAGAGAGAATAACACACACAGAGAGAGAGAGAGAATGACAGAGAGTGATGCAGAGCCATAAACTGCCTCCCCGTTCTCCAGCAGAGCAGACACTCTGGCGAATTGATATGAAATCCTCTTTTTATTTTTCTCTGAAGGTACCGCGTGCAGCTCTCCCCACATCCGTCTGTGAGATGAAGTCACCATTCTCTCCACATTTACATTCCCACTGCGTTCCCTACTCTTAATCTGACTAGATGGACTTACTTTGTATCACTCCATGGAGCAGACTGCACTGAATGGAGAACGGTGAGTGTGTGTGTGTGTGTGTGTGTGTGTGTGTGTGTGTGTGTGTGTGTGTGTGTGTGTGTGTGTGTGTGTGTGTGTGTGTGTGTGTGTGTGTGTACGTGTGTGTGTGTGTACGTGTGTGTGTGTGTGTGTACGTGTGTGTGTGTGTGTGTGTGTACGTGTGTGTGTACGTGCACAAACACCCCTGACGGGCAGACGTCAATATCCAGACGATTCTCATCCTGAAGGATTCATGCACTATATTAAATACCATAAGCATGCAAACATACAGTACCAGTCAAAAGTTTGGACACACCTACTCATTCAAGGGTTTTTTCTTATTTTTTAATGATTTTCTACGTCGTAGAATAATAGTGAAGGCATCCAAACTATGAAATGACACATATGGAACCATGTAGTAACCAAAAAAGTGTTAAACAAATCAAAATAGATTTTTTTTCAATTATATTCTGCAAAGTAGTGTTGTGGAAAGCCTTACACGGGGACACTCGAAGTCAATCTTAAATGAATCATTGTTTATTTGTCAGCGAGCTGGAGAAGTTCCAACAAACGTAATGCACCATAGTGAATGCCTGTCAGCAGCTCTGCCTGGGCAGTCCCAGCAGTTGTCTTATATACGGCTATACACGATGTAGCATAATGAATGAATCATTACCGATTTGCTTCATTCATGTGACAGACCAATACTGGTTCGTAACATGTGACAGACCGATACCTCTTCTCTCGAAGCTGAGACCTTGAAACTGAGATATCTTTCGTTCATTCTCAAAAACAAGATCTGAGCGTACTGCCAAATTGCAGCTACTGATAGTGAGGATTTGTACTGTCGGCCACTTGCATGAACACAGAAAGTGGTTTATAGAACAGCACTTGAATAGAACACAAACATTATTTATAAGAAAAGCACAAAACATTAAAATTCCATTAGAATAGCCACTCTTTACCTTGATGACAGCTTTGCACACTCTTGGCATTTTCTCAACCAGCTTCCCCTGGAATGCTTTTCCAACAGTCTGGAGGGAGTTCCCACATATGCCAAGCTCTTGTTGGCTGCTTTTCCTTCACTCATCCCAAACCATCTCAATTGGATTGAGGTTGGGTGATTGTGGAGGCCAGGTCATCTGATGCAGCAGTCCATCACTCTCCTTCTTGGTCAAATAGCCCTTACACAGCCTGGAGGTGTGTTTTGGGTCAGTGTTCTGTTGAAAAACAAATTATAGTCTCACTAAGCGCAAACCGGATGGGATGGCGTATCGCTGCAGAATGCTGTGGTAGCCATGCTGGTTAAGTGTGCCTTGAATTCTAAATAAATCACTGACAGTGTCACCTGCAAAGCACCATCACACCTCCTCCTCCATGTTTCACGATGGGAACCACACATGCAGAGATCATCCGTTCACTTTGCGTGTCACAAAGACACGGTGGTTGGAAACAAATATCTCAAATTTGGACTCATCAGACCAAAGGACAGAATTCCACTGGTCTAATGTCCATTGCTCGTGTTTCTTGGCCCAAGCAAGTCTCTTCTTATTATTGGTGTCCTTTAGTAGTGGTTTCTTTGCAGCAATTCTTTGCAGCAACAGTTGATGTTGAGATGTGTCTGTTACTTGAACTCTGTGAAGCAATTATTTGGGATACAATTTCTGAGGTTGGTAACTCTAATGAACTTATCCTCTGCAGCAGAGTTAACTCTGGGTCTTCCTTTCCTGTGGCGGTCCTCATGAGAGCCAGTTTCATCATAGTGCTTGATGGTTTTTGCGACTGCACTTGAAGAAACATTCAAATTTGAAATGTTCTGCATTGACTGATCTTAAGGTAATGATGGACTGTTGTTTCTCTTTGCTTATTTGAGCTGTACTTTCTATAACATGGACGTATGTTTTACCAAATAGGGCTTTCTTCTGTATACCACCCCTACCTTGTCACAACACAGCTGCTTGGCTCAAATGCATTAAGAAGGAAAGAAATTCCACAAATTAACTTTTAACAAGGCACACCTGTTAATTGATATGCATCCCAGGTGACTACCTCGTCAAGCTGGTTGAGAGAATGCAAAGAGTTTTGCAAAGCTGTTATCAATGCAAAGTGTGGCTACTTTGAAGAATCTCAAACGTAAAATATATTTTGGTTTGCTTTAACACTTTTGTGGTTACTACATGATTCCATATGTGTTATTTCATAGTTTTGATATCTTCACTATTATTCTACAATGTAGAAAACAGTAAATATGAAGAAAAACCCTGGAATGAGTATATTTGTCCAAACTTTTGACTAGTACTGTATACACACACATTTTGGACATATCAGTCAATCTGTTCTGTTGAATCTAATGGAAAATAACATACTTGACACCTAAGATTAACCTTCGATGAGGACTAATGAAAGTTGACAGACAGATTACGTCCCAAATGGCACCCCGTTCCCCTTTTCAGTGCACTACTTTTGACAAGTAGTGCACCGTGTAGGGAATAGGGTGCCACATGGGACACGGTCTGACGCACCCAGACAGTCTAGCAGGTTGAGAGCTCGGCCCAAATGTAATCATCTCCTTCTCTGCAGCCCCAGCGTTATCCCCAGTAACCATCTTAAAGGTCACCAAGTAGCACTGTGACTTTCTGATTGGTTTAGGGAATAAGCAAACACCCCGTGGTGTGTTTGCACACACAAACACACACCCACATCTCCTGTCACTTATAACATAAGTTAATAACATGACCTTAATGACGTTATTTATTAATAAGGCTATGTTTATTCGTCCACTGACCGAACGGGAGTCGTGATAAACGCTGACGGCCAAGTTTTGTTTTTGTGTCCATTTCTCCACGTCGGAAATATGTGCGTCCACACCCACTGTTTATACACCAGAGGGGTTTACTACGAAGCAAGATAGATCTACAGTACTCAGGGTTTTCTAAAAGCCAGCCAGCTCCAGTTAGCTTCACTTTCCAGGTCAGGCTTCATCCATACTATAATGGTGGATATTGCTTGTCTGCGCCTACCATTAACTCTAGCAGGCTTGTAACTGTGCGTGTCGCGCGTCGCACATGGCTAGTCGAACGGCGAACTCTTCATTGAGACCATGCTGATAGACCGATCAAAAATGAAAGAAAGTTATCTTGTGAATAGGGTGGCGGGTAGCCTAGTGGTTAGAGCGTTGGACTAGTAACCGAAAGGTTGCAAGATCGAATCCCCGAGGTGACGAGGTAAAAATATGTAGTTCTGCCCCTGAACAAGGCAGTTAACCCACTGTTCCTAGGCTGTTATTGAAAATAAGAATTTGTTCTTAACTGACTTGCTTAGTTAAATAAAGGTTAAAAAAGGCTATGGTGTGAAATAGGCTTTAAGAAGTGGCATGTTCATTTTTTACTTGTTGTTAATGTCGTCTTTGGTATATGCTTTGTTGTGCTTATCAATGTACGAGCACCCACTCCTGTCTATAAAATCATTGTATTCATTCATGCAAAAGTTTTACTGTGCGTGAAGTTTTAAATACATTCTGTCATCACTAAATGTGTAACACGATAGGTATTTTAACATAAATGTTTTTTTAACACAAAAAAACCCAACAGTTTTGATTAATAAACATTGAATCAGTCGTCTTCCTCAGATGAAGGGGATGATGATGACGTCGTCTTCGCGAGAGGGAGGGTATCCGAAGTCGTCAGCCCGTGGCTCGGTCATTTCATTCAGGGTAAAAGAGTTAGCCTGCCGCGGAGCAGGGTAGACCTGAGAGGATTCGTTGCCATAGGAAATGTGCCTGGCTAAAAGGTGAGCCGCTTTCGTGGTACCGGTTATCCCGAGTTGAGCAAAGTCACCTCGCTAACTCCTCAAAGCTGGTTCGTAGTATAGGGCTCAGGTCACTTCAACGTGGAGGAAAACCAGATGGTGGATTGACATTAGACTACTTTAAAGGTCTGAAAACATTGGACAAACTTTGATTTGAAAGTGAAATGCCCTTTTAAATTTTCATTGGGATCACTGACAGCGGCCACGTAGCGGGGCGGCAGCGTAGCCTAGTGGTTAGAGCGTTAGACTAGTAACCGGAAGGTTCCGAGTTCAAACCCCCGAGCTGACAAGGTACAAATCTGTCGTTCTGCCCCTGAACAGGCAGTTAACCCACTGTTCCCAGGCCATCATTGAAAATAAGAATGTGTTCTTAACTGACTTGCCTGGTTAAATAAAGGTAAAAAAATAAATAAATAAATAGTATCTGCTGAGCTGAGATGAGCGTCAACTCAAGCAAAAGAATAGGGGACAACAGTCAGCAGCATGTTGTCAGTCCTGAGGCCTGTCTGTGATCACACACTGACCTCTCACCTGTCTGTCTGTCCTCCCCCGTCCTGTCCTGTTTCCATCATTGGTGTTTACCTCACTCTCTTTTTCTCTCTCTCATACACACCCACTTACACCCACTTCTATCATGCCTGGTTAATGGGCGTGCGGAGGGGCTGATGGGTACTGTGTTTGATGTCACGGCGGCGTGCGGCAGAGTGGGATAGAACGACCATGATATGCCCTCTAAGGCCTGTGCTACCATCAGTGGATGGGAGAAAAGAGGCGAGAGAGAGAATAGGAGGGAGAATGACTAAGAGAAAGTGAGACCGATGGGGAAAAGTAGAAGGAGAGAAGGAGGCATTTTGTCCTCAGTGTAGGTGTATTTTCAACAGTCACATGACAAAACAAATGTTTCTGGGCCTCGGAGCAGTGACTGACTAACTGCACCAAACTCCTAGTTATTTTTCACTGCAACTTATTTTTTTAAATTATTATTTTTTGTTGAATTTTACCCCCTTTTTCCTCCCATATTTCGTGGTATCCAATTGTTAGTAGCTACTATCTTGTCTCATCACTACAACTCCCATACGGGCTCGGGAGAGACAAAGTTTGAAAGTCATGCGTCCTCCGATACACAACCCAACCAAGTCACACTGCTTCTTAACACAGCGCGCATCCAACCCGGAAGCCAGCCAGTCGGAGGAAACACCGTGCACCTGGCAACCTTGGTTAGCGCGCACTGCGCCTGGCCCGCCACAGGAGTCGCTGGTGCGCGATGAGACAAGGATATCCCTACCGGCCAAACTCTCCCTAACCCGGACGACGCTAGGCCAATTGTGCGTCGCCCCACGGACCTCTCGGTCGTGGCCGGTTACGACAGAGCCTGGGCGCAAACCCAGAGTCTCTGGTGGCACAGCTGTCACTGCAGTACAGCGCCCTTAACCACTGCACCACCCGGGAGGCTCACTGCAACTTTTCTGCTCGGTAATGCTACCTGCCTGATAATGCTACCTGCCTGATAATGCTACCTGCCTGAGTGCATAGTGCCAACTGTAAAGTGTGGTGGAGGAGGAATAATGGTCTGGGGCTGTTTTTAATGGTTCATGCTAGACCCCTTAGTTCCATTGAAGGGAAATCTTAACGCTACAGTATACAATGACATTCTTGATGATTCTGTGCTTCCAACTTTATGGCAACAGTTTGGGGAAGGCCCTTTCCTGTTTCAGCATGACAATGCCCCTGTTCACAAAGCGAGGTCCATACAGAAATGGTTTGTCAAGATCGGTGTGGAAGAACTTGACTTGCCTGCACAGAACCCTGACCTCAACCCAGTCGAACACCTTTGGGATGAATTGGAACGCCGACTGCGAGCCAGGCCTAATCGCCCAACATCATTGCCGACCTCACTGATGCTCTTGGGGCTGAATGAAAGCAAGTCCCCGCAGCAATGTTCCCAACATCTAGTTCCCAGAGTGTTATAGCAACAAGGGGGGGACCAACTTTTTGGGGAATGCTGTTCTTTCTCTCTCTGTATTGCAGCTGGGTAAAATGCTGTCTGGGGGTGGAGGGGTGTAGCAGGTCACAGACTGTTAATAACCTGTGTGTGTGCATTTGGCACTGTGTGTGTGTGTTTGTGTGTCCTTGAAACTGTTCGGGCCAAATGAAGAGTGGAGCTGAGCACTTTACCTGCAGTCCATATGACTTAGCGGAGGAATCATCTCCCTTTTTCTCTCACTATTTCCTCTCTCTCTTTCTCTCTCTCGCTCTCGCTCTCTCTCTCTCTATTTTCCTCTCTTTATCACTGTCTCTCCTGCTCTCTTCGCCTTTACAGCTCTCTCCTCGTGTCCCTCCCATCTTACATGGTAGCCATCTGCTGGTCGTTACTCCTGGGTGATGAGTTGTGTTCACACATACAGAGAGACACACAGACACGCAGACAGGCTGATCTGCAGTAGAGGAGGTGATTTAGGAGTCTGGTGATGTTGCCTGTATATTCCCTGTGGACCAGCGAAGACGGTGGAATTGTTAGTGCTTCGTTCGGATTCATTTGGACAACCCAGCTCTCATCAATTCACAGACCCGGTTAGTTTTTACCAATGGAGTTCGTGCAGAAGCTTCCTCCAAACTAATTACAGCTGAATGCACTAGCCTAGAGGCACTTTTCGTGTGTGTGTGTGTGTGTGTGTGTGTGTGTGTGTGTGTGTGTGTGTGTGTGTGTGTGTGTGTGTGTGTGTGTGTGTGTGTGTGTGTGTGTGTGTGTGTGTGTGTGTGTGTGTGTGTGTGTGTGTGTGTGTGTGTGTGTGTTTGAATGTGTGTGAATGTGTGTGTGTGAATCAGACGCATATTTTTTGGGGGGGCGAGTGTGTGCTCTCGGTTCTCGCTGTCATTCTAAGTGTCTGCTACTCTGTTGGCCCCATGTGTTCTATCAGAGCTGGTCTCTATGTAGAGGCTCAGGTGTGTGTGTGTGTGTGTGTCATGAGCAGGTGATAACCCACTGCTACTGCTGCCAGCGCTCCAACCTGACTGACCATGAGCCAAACAGACATCCACCAGCTCTGGCAGGTGCCAAGCCATTGTGTGTGTGTGTGTGTGTGCGTGCGTGCGTGCGTGCGTCAGCTGTGTGTTTTCCGTTGTGTCTGTACTGTGTGTGTTTTCTGCTCTGTGTCATCCTGCAGAGATGACTCATTGTTGTGGGTTATTATTATTGTGTGGCGGGGTTGGTATGGTTTCTCTGTCAGTCGGCAGGCCTCCATGGTGTCTGTGTGTGACGGAGTGAGACCCAGAGAGTCACACTTCTGCCGCTCCGTTGTGGCTCCATTTGTGCCTCCAGTTTCACCAATTCAACATTGTGAGGCGGGAAACTGAGTCAGGCAATTACGCAAGATCCAGTCGTCGCCGTGTTTTGCACGTGTGCTCTGACTCCCATTGTGTGTCCTCGGGTGATTTCAGTTGCATTAGCTCTGCACAGTGAATTAGGAAACTGGCTGCCATACTGGAGCTCACCACGTGAAATGACACTTTCAGATGATTCAGTCTGTTCTGCGGCTGGGCCTCCCTGTTCACACACAGGCGATTGGGAATCTCACGATTCTTACATCCGTTTGAGTTACCAGGTCTGGTGCTAAAGACCTTGTTGTTTTATGGCTTAGTGGGAAAGGGTTTGTAGTTGTTTAGCCTTACAATGACACAAGGTAAAGCTACAATTTATACACTGCTCCAACCTCACAGTATTGGCTATACAGTTAGCTTTAGATGTAGTATCAGTAGTAATGTTAGCATCAGAGTATCTCTGTCTCTCTTCAATCCCCGGAGTGCCGTATCTCATATCCTGCTGGGCTGCTGATAGGCTGGCTGCAGTCTGCCTCCAGGTGATGCAAGTGGGCTGTGATTGGGCAGATCAATGGTTTAGATCTCCTCATCTTCTCTGTGATTAAAACCAAAAATGGTGTCTTCACTGGGAGATCTTTGATTTGACTCGAGTGTAATTACTCTCCTCTCTCATGTCGTCTCATCCCTCTCCTTTTTTCTCTCTCATTTGTATTCTCTCTTTCTCTCCCTCTCTTTTTGTAGTTTTATCTCTTTATTTCGCTCTCTCTTTCCTTCTCTCTCACTCTCTCTTTCCTTCTCTCTCTCTCTCGCATTCTCTCTTTCCTTACATTTACATTTACATTTAAGTCATTTAGCAGACTTACAAATTGGTGCATACACCTTATGACATCCAGTGGAACAGCCACTTACAATAGTGCATCTAAATCTTTTTAGGGGGGTGAGAAGGATTACTTACCCTATCCTAGGTATTCCTTGAAGAGGTGGGGTTTCAGGTGTCTCCGGAAGGTGGTGATTGACTCCGCTGTCCTGGCGTCGTGAGGAGTTTGTTCCACCATTGGGGGCCAGAGCAG
This sequence comes from Oncorhynchus keta, assembly GCF_023373465.1. Classification (NCBI taxonomy): domain Eukaryota; kingdom Metazoa; phylum Chordata; class Actinopteri; order Salmoniformes; family Salmonidae; genus Oncorhynchus; species Oncorhynchus keta. The sequence goes on along the minus strand of NC_068424.1, from coordinate 32,390,697 downwards.
CGAACAGTTTTGACTGGGCTGAGCGGGAACTGTACTTCCTCAGTGGTAGGGAGGCGAGCAGGCCAGAGGTGGATGAACGCAGTGCCCTTGTTTGGGTGTAGGGCCTGATCAGAGCCTGGAGGTACTGAGGTGCCGTTCCCCTCACAGCTCCGTGGGCAAGCACCATGGTCTTGTAGCGGATGCGAGCTTCAACTGGAAGCCAGTGGAGAGAGCGGAGGAGCGGGGTGACGTGAGAGAACTTGGGAAGGTTGAACACCAGACGGGCTGCGGCGTTCTGGATGAGTTGTAGGGGTTTAATGGCACAGGCAGGGAGCCCAGCCAACAGCGAGTTGCAGTAATCAAGACGGGAGATGACAAGTGCCTGGATTAGGACCTGCGCCGCTTCCTGTGTGAGGCAGGGTCGTACTCTGCGGATGTTGTAGAGCATGAACCTACAGGAACGGGACACCGCCTTGATGTTAGTTGAGAACGACAGGGTGTTGTCCAGGATCACGCCAAGGTTCTTAGCGCTCTGGGAGGAGGACACAATGGAGTTGTCAACCGTGATGGCGAGATCATGGAACGGGCAGTCCTTCCCCGGGAGGAAGAGGAGCTCCGTCTTGCTGAGGTTCAGCTTGAGGTGGTGATCCGTCATCCACACTGATATGTCTGCCAGACATGCAGAGATGCGATTCGCCACCTGGTCATCAGAAGGGGAAAGGAGAAGATTAATTGTGTGTCGTCTGTATAGCAATGATAGGAGAGACCATGTGAGGTTATGACAGAGCCAAGTGACTTGGTGTATAGCGAGAATAAGAGAGGGCCTAGAACAGAGCCCTGGGGACACCAGTGGTGAGAGCGCGTGGTGAGGAGACAGATTCTCGCCACGCCACCTGGTAGGAGCGACCTGTCAGGTAGGACGCAATCCAAGCGTGGGCCGCGCCGGAGATGCCCAACTCGGAGAGGGTGGAGAGGAGGATCTGATGGTTCACAGTATCGAAGGCAGCCGATAGGTCTAGAAGGATGAGAGCAGAGGAGAGAGAGTTAGCTTTAGCAGTGCGGAGCGCCTCCGTGATACAGAGAAGAGCAGTCTCAGTTGAATGACTAGTCTTGAAACCTGACTGATTTGGATCAAGAAGGTCATTCTGAGAGAGATAGCGGTAGAGCTGGCCAAGGACGGCACGCTCAAGAGTTTTGGAGAGAAAAGAGAGAAGGGATACTGGTCTGTAGTTGTTGACATCGGAGGGATCGAGTGTAGGTTTTTTCAGAAGGGGTGCAACTCTCGCTCTCTTGAAGACGGGAGGGACGTAGCCAGCGGTCAGGGATGAGTTGATGAGCGAGGTGAGGTAAGGGAGAAGGTCTCCGGAAATGGTCTGGAGAAGAGAGGAGGGGATAGGGTCAAGCGGGCAGGTTGTTGGGCGGCCGGCCGTCACAAGACGCGAGATTTCATCTGGAGAGAGAGGGGAGAAAGAGGTCAGAGCATAGGGTAGGGCAGTGTGAGCAGAACCAGCGGTGTCGTTTGACTTAGCAAACGAGGATCGGATGTCGTCGACCTTCTTTTCAAAATGGTTGACGAAGTCATCTCTCTTTATCCCTCTCTCTCTCTGAGCTCTGCGTGAAATATCAAGCAGGGAGGGTGTCCTGAGGTGCTGCTGGGTTAGAAATATATCTCTCTCACTCGTTCCCCCCCCCTCCCCCGCCCTCCCCGCTGCCCTCCCTCCCGCCCACCCTGCCGCCCTCCCTCCCCCCGCCCTCCCTCCTTCCTGCCCCGAGAGCCCCCTCTGAAGAAGGAGAGAGCTAGGATGAGAAAGAAAGGGGGGAGAGGTATAGAGAAGGAGAAGGAAATAGAGAGAGGGTTGGAGAGAGAGGGAGGAGGGCGAGGTGGGATTTGAGCTCCTTCCAATGCAAACATTTCCACAATTGCACAAATCCCTTCCCTAATCACCACAATGCAGCAGATGAATATTAGAATAGGGAATAGGATAATTAGTATTCACTCTCCGTGCTGCACTTGTGCATGCCTATAGCGTACGGAGAGTCCTTGTGCCCGTTTTTGACATCTTACAATTTGTCCTTTTCAGTTGACTGAATTGGGCTAAAGACAGAAAGTTGAGTTCTATGGCTTAACAGCGGGTTTACTTTCTCACACACACATGCCTGCGTACTAGCTCGCGCGCGCACACTCACACACACACACGCACGCAGAGAGACTCAGAGATATGCAGCACACACACTCATAGACTTTGGTTTTCCTGGAAAGTGAGGCATTGTGCATGCATAACAATGAGCTCAATATGCTAATCCTGCTATTCCACTGTCCCTGTTGTGTGTGAGTTCTGAGCCACTTTAATGGATGTTTGTTTCTCTTTTTTTCTCCTTCTCCTCTGTCTCTCTTCCCTATCTCTTTTTCTCCCTCTCCTCTGTCTCTCTCCCTCTCCTCTGTCTCTCTCCTTCTCCTCTGTCTCTCTTCCTCTTCCCTATCTCTTTTTTTCTCCCTCTCCTCTGTCTCTCTCCCTCTCCTCTGTCTCTCTCCCTCTCCTCTGTCTCTCTCCCTCTCCTCTGTCTCTCTTCCTCTTCCCTATCTCTTTTTCTCCCTCTCCTCTGTCTCTCTTCCTCTTCCCTATCTCTTTTTCTCCCTCTCCTCTGTCTCTCTTCCTCTTCCCTATCTCTTTTTCTCCCTCTCCTCTGTCTCTCTTCCTCTTCCCTATCTCTTTTTCTTCCTCTCCTCTGTCTCTTCCTCTTCCCTATCTCTTTTTTTCTCCCTCTCCTCTGTCTCTCTTCCTCTCCTCTGTCTCTCTTCCTCTTCCCTATCTCTTTTTTTCTCCCTCTCCTCTGTCTCTCTTCCTCTCCTCTGTCTCTCTTCCTCTTCCCTATCTCTTTTTCTCCCTCTCCTCTGTCTCTCTTCCTCTCCTCTGTCTCTCTTCCTCTCCTCTGTCTCTCTCCCTCTCCTCCTCTCTCTCTCTCTCTCTCTCTCTCTCCTCCTCTCTCTCCCTCTCCTCCTCTCTCTCTCAACCTGACGCATATCAATGATTCCGCACCGCTCCCGGTATCATCTTTTGCTCGTCTCCCATTTCTCACTGCTTTGAACCAGGGCTGAGAGTCTGAGCCGGCGCAGTGCACTAAAGCGATCTCTCCTCTCACTTCTCCTCTTCTTTACGTGTTTCATTATGATTTAGCACCTCGGGCGGGAAGCGTGTGCTCATGTTTGTTTTGTCTGATGTTATTTCACCAGTTAGGTGATGAAATCAGAGGCACTTTCCTGTAGGTGATCAAATATAAGAGAGATGATCAGTGTGTGATCAGTGTTCTGACGTAGTGTGTGTGTGTGTGTGTGTGTGTGTGTGTGTGTGTGTGTGTGTGTGTGTGTGTGTGTGTGCTCTCTGCATCCTCCTCCAAAAAATAGTTGGGAAAATGATGCTTTGTTCGGCAGGAGCTGGAAGAAGGGATTGTTCAAGACAGCTGACTGTTTCTCTCTGTGCGTGTGTGTCTCTCTCTCTCTCGCCATCCTTGCTGGCAGGCGGTCGTCTGGCCCTGTAACGGGACTCTTCTTGTGTTGTATGATTTAAGCTGGATCACAGTCAGTGGCCATTCAGAGTTATCAAAGCAGCAGGCAGCTGAGGCACACACACACACACACACCATCACAATCACCATCACCAGCTGACTGAATGCTTCAGAGATTATAGATCAACCAGCTCCTCCCTTGTTCTTGTGTGTGTGTGTGTGTGTGTGTGTGTGTGTGTGTGTGTGTGTGTGTGTGTGTGTGTGTGTGTGTCCATCCACTCACATGCTATGGATCTGGGGTACTCAAAACAAGTGCTGGTTATTGAACTTCACAGCATAACATGGCCAATGGAGTAGCATCAGCATTTTTTACTTAGTCTACATAAAACTATTAACGTGTTTTAATCATACCCGTAAACTCGTTGTTTTACAGAGAAATGGCACTGGCAGTGCTGTCTTTTCTGCAAAAACAAAATGGAAATGGGAGTGACAATTGAGGGATAGATGTGTCAAATAGCATGGCTGCACCTGTATATCAGCATGGGGGGATATGACCACACATTCACCTGTCCTTAGGCTACTGCCCATCATGGCTGAACAGTTTCACAACAACTTATACAATATTCAGTTCTCTGCTGCTAGCTGTTCCTTTGTTCTCCCTGTTGGCAAGCAGTCCGTGTTGAAGCTCTGTTGGTAAACAGAGTGGTCCCCAGGAGACTGCCTGACTGCAAAGGGTCAAAAAACACCACGGTGTTGTTGTCTCCATCTCAGCCCAGTGTAAAGACCCCCTCGGGCTAACGCTAGCTTAGTGCTAACTAGTTCGCTAACACTCAGCACGCACATGCTCCCCTCGAGACTTGTCCCGCTGTTGTTGGCGGTTTTGTTTTCGAATGGCATGCAGGCAGCAGACATTTTCCCAGACGTCCTCTTTTACAAGTCTGATTCAGTTCAATACTTTTCACACCCAGCTGCCGCATGTTTATTCGTCGTCGGGTTCACCGGGTCAGTTAGCGGGTTAGCGCCTCGCCTCCCTATTAAATCACCCACCTAGCTCTATTTGAATTGTCTTCCCCACAGATAGACCCACGGCATTGCTATGATCTTTGACCGCAAGCAATCAGCCAGAGTGGCCTTTCACATTAGGCCATATAAGGTTTCTAATCTTTAAATGGAGTGGTACGTGTCCCAACCCGAACCCATATACACGTAATGCGTTTGTCTCACTGCAATCTACTCGGTACTATGAGCCTTAGGCTGTAAAATCGGACCACTTTCATATTGGATTGCCTTCTCAAAATGATACTGTCATTTCCACCGGCAGTGCAAGTTGCTATTCATTGTGTTGTTTACGCGCTCTCCAGTCCCATCTCATGGAATGCTATGGCACGCGTGTCTACATCAAAGAGAGAGTATAGGGGTCTCGGGGGAACATCAAAGGCACGTTAAACTCGAAGGTGTAGCTATGCCCTAGCCCTCCTCTTGAGGCTTATAGTAGCTTGCAATAAGTCATGCACACCGAAGGCATAATGAGGTTCTCTAATGCCATAATTCAGACAGTGTCACGTCACGTTGTTGACGCAGTGTATCAGTTTTGATTTAACGTGTTAGAATAAGTCATTTTGCACTGCTTTTGTCCTATTGATTTTCGATGTACATTTGACACCAGAAGAGTTTATAGGAAATCTGCTAAGTACATGCTTTTTAACTACAGTACCGTGGTCAGCGTGGCTTCCCAGACGTATCCCCCGTATCCCATATTTTTTCGAACGATTGTTCAATTAGTATTGTAATGATCAGAGAGCAAGCCTCGTGCCACGAGGACCCTCCGTTGATTCATTTGTTTCATTCGCAAGCAGACTAAACGCAGAACAGAGCCGACGCATTCCCACCCACACGAACGAGTCTCCATATAATCTCACTTTACCACAATCCTCCTCCCAAACATCCTTATTTTAGCCCTGCGTTTTCTTAATCTGTCACGATTTCTAACGGGATTAAACTACGTGTTTACTGTTTGCCTCTAAGAACGCGAGCGTAGGAAATGCACTTCAGCACCACCATCTCACACTGTTGGCTATGTTGGCGAAATCAAATCCAATTGTATTTGTCACATGCGCCGAATGCAACAGGTGTAGACTTCACAGTGAAATGCTTCCTTACAAGCCCTTAACCAACAATGCAGTTTTAAGAAAATGACCTAAAAAAAATGATAAACAAAAGTAACATAGTTAAAGAGCAGCAGTAAAATAGGGAGGCTATATACAGGGGGTACTGGCACAGAGTCAATGTGCAGGGGCACCGGTTAGTCGAGGTAATTGAGGTAATATATACATGTGGGTAGTGTTATTAAAGTGACTTATACATAGATAATAAAAGAGTAGCAGCAGCGTAAAGGGGGGGGGGGGGCAATGCAAGTAGTCTGGGTAGCATTTGATTAGATGTTCAGTAGTCTTATGGCTTGGGGATAGAAGCTGCTTAGAAGCATCTTGGACCTACTGTATACTTGGAGCTCTGGTACCACTTGCTGTGCGGTAGCAGAGAGAATAGTCTATGACTAGGGTGGCTGAAGTCTGACAATTTTTAGGGCCTTCCTCTGACACCGCCTGGTATAGAGGTCTTGGATGGCAGGAAGTTCGACTTCAGTGATGTACTGGGCCATATGCACTACCCTCTGTAGTGTCTTGCGGTCGGAAGTCGAGCAGTTGCCATACCAGGCAGTGATGCAACCCGTCAGTATGCTCTCGATGGTGCAGTGGTAGAACCTTTTGGGGATCTGAGGACCCATGCCAAATCTTTTCAGTCTCCAAAGGGGAATAGGTTTTGTTGTGCACTCTCTGACCTCGTCCCTATATGCTGTCTCGTCGTTGTTGGTGATCAGGCCTACCACTGTTGTCATCGACAAACTTAATGATGGTGTTAGAGTCGTGCCTGGTCATGCTGTCATAAGTGAACAGGGAGTACAGGAGGGGACTGAGCACGCACCCCTGAGGGGCCCCCGTGTTGAGGATCAATGTGGCGGATGTGTTGTTACCTACCTTTACCACCCGGGGGCGCCTGTCAGGAAGTCTAGGATCCAGTTGCAGAGGGAGGTGTTTAGTCCCAGGGTCCTTAGCTTAGTGATGAGCTTTGAGGGCACTATGGCGTTGACTCGCTGAGCGAGTCAATGAATAGAATTCTCACATAGGTGTTCCTTTTGTCCAGGTGGGGAAGGGCAGTGTGGAGTGCAATAGAGATAGCATCTGTGGATCTGTTGGGGCGGTATGCACATTGGAGTGGGTCTAGGGTTTCTGTGATAATGGTGTTGATGTGAGCAATGACCAGCCTTTCAAAGCACTTCATGGCTACAGACGTGAGTGCTATGGGTCGGTCGTCATTTAGGCAGGTTACCTTAATGTTCTTGGGCACAGGGACTATGATGGTCTGCTTAAAACATGTTGGTATTACAGACTCGGTCAGAGAGAGGTTGAAAATGTCAGTGAAGACACTTGCCAGTTGGTCAGCACATGCTCGGAGTACTGGTCCTGGTAATCTGTCTGTGAATGTTGACCTGTTTAAAGGTCTTAATCACATCGGCTGCGGAGAGCGTAATCACAAAACAAATGGAATTCGTAAGCTTCTGTTAGCTACCGCTCGCAAACTATTTACCTTGTTGAATGCACCTCTGGTTAGCAAATAGTTGCCTATGTAATGAGAGAGAGAGAGAGAGAGAGAGAGAGAGAGAGAGAGAGAGAGAGAGAGAGAGAGAGAGAGAGAGAGAGAGAGAGAGAGAGAGAGAGAGAGAGAGAGAGAGAGAGAGAGAGAGAGAGAGAGAGAGAGAGAGAGAGAGAGAGAGAGAGAGAGAGAGAGAGAGAGAGAGAGAGAGAGAGAGAGAGAGAGAGAGAGAGGCATTTGACCTCAGTGATTAGAGGCAGCATACGAAACAGCTATATAAACGTACATGCATGTGATGTCTATTGAGACATGGATTAGGATTCACTGTCAATCAAACATGGGTAGTCCTCTCATAATGACTCTCTTTGCAGAGAAAGAGCAACAGAAGGGGAGGATGCGCGCGTGATGTCAAGGGACTTCCTAATGTTCTCCTGGAGAGTCAACCAAATATGTAACACTGTTCTATTTGCACAGATGAAGAGAGAGAGAGAGTAACAGGGAAAGTGAGTTGTTAATATGCGTGATATCTACAGCTTGTCTCGTGTAGTCACTGATCCATCCTGGTCTGTCTCTCCCAGTCTCTCCGTCTATTGAGCTGAGTGAGTAGTGAATAAACCAGACTGACTCTCTGGCCTGACAGGTAGGTTGGTTACCAAATTTCACCCTATTCCTACATAGTACACTAGGGGCCCTGGTCAAAAGTAGTGCACTATATAGGGAATAGGGTGTCATTTGGGGCGCTACCACACACACTGCCCACGGGCACACACACGTACACACACACACACACACACACACACACACACACACACACACACACACACACTAGTGTTCTGAGTTTCTGGCTTGTCAGGACATGGGCCAAAGCAGACAGACTGATTGATGTGTTAGGTCTCTCTGACTGACTGCTGTCTTATGGACGAGTTAGAGCCGGACAGGAAATGGAATGAGCTTGTTGTATGTCTTTATCGGACACAGTTCGCATCCCAAATGACACCCTATCCCCTGTATAGTGCACTACTACTCAAAAAGTTGTAAAACGACATAGAGAATAGGGTGCCATTTTGGGACATACCTACAGAGAACATTGGAGCTTGAATTCACTGTCCATGTTGTATAAATTAATATTCCTTCTTTTTTTTGCATATTCATATACTGCAGATAATTCCCTATTCATATACTGCAGCTATATTATACAGATCTCCAGAGACCTTTGTTTTGTGGTTTGGGATCATTCACAGGGAGGAGGAAGATAGTTAGAGAGATGGCCGCAAAAGTGTTTTGTTTTGTGGTTTGGGATCATTCACAGGGAGGAGGAAGATAGTTAGAGAGAGAGAGAGATGGCTGCTGAAGTGTTTTGTCTTGTGGCTTGGGATCATTCACAGGGAGGAGGAAGATAGTTAGAGAGAGAGAGATGGCCGCTGAAGTGTTTTGTTTTGTGGTTTGGGATCATTCACAGGGAGGAGGAAGATAGTTAGAGAGAGAGAGATTGCCGCTGAAGTGTTTTGTTTTGTGGTTTGGGATCATTCACAGGGAGGAGGAAGATAGTTAGAGAGAGAGAGATGGCCGCTGAAGTGTTTTGTCTTGTGGTTTGGGATCATTCACAGGGAGGAGGAAGATAGTTAGAGAGAGAGAGATGGCCGCTGAAGTGTTTTGTCTTGTGGCTTGGGATCATTCACAGGGAGGAGGAAGATAGTTAGAGAGAGAGAGAGATGGCCGCTGAAGTGTTTTGTCTTGTGGCTTGGGATCATTCACAGGGAGGAGGAAGATAGTTAGAGAGAGAGAGATGGCCGCTGAAGTGTTTTGTCTTGTGGTTTGGGATCATTCACAGGGAGGAGGAAGATAGTTAGAGAGAGAGAGATGGCCGCTGAAGTGTTTTGTCTTGTGGTTTGGGATCATTCACAGGGAGGAGGAAGATAGTTAGAGAGAGAGAGATGGCCGCTGAAGTGTTTTGTCTTGTGGTTTGGGATCATTCACAGGGAGGAGGAAGATAGTTAGAGAGAGAGAGATGGCCGCTGAAGTGTTTTGTCTTGTGGCTTGGGATCATTCACAGGGAGGAGGAAGATAGTTAGGGAGAGAGAGATGGCCGCTGAAGTGTTTTGTCTTGTGGCTTGCATTGTGTCTGTAACTTGGAGGAAAGTGAACCCTAGGGGCTCGGGATGCTAGGGGCTTGTTTAGGAGAAGGGGCCATACATTGGTTTGTTAATTGGCCGGGCTGCAGTGATGCCTGAGTTTATGGCCCCGTTTTTGGCAAGGCAGCCTAACGTAAAATGCACTGAAGTGACTGGAGAATGTGGCCTTAGGGTGACAAGCGTGGAAGAATTATTCTGATGGGAGACGTGCACACACACACTCATGTGCACGCGCACACACACACACACTCATGTGCACGCGCGCACACACATACACACACACACACACACACATCCATTACATCCCTATTCATTCCTATTATAGATATGCTTTTATGAGTAATCCATTCACTAACTCACACACATACGGACACACACACACACACACACACACACACACACACACACACACACACACACACACACACACACACACACACACACACACACACACACACGAGTGCCTTTCTCTGTGAGCTAGTCCATTGAGGGAGTATTAAAGTAAGCCTGGACCAGAGACAACACACTCATCTCTGCAGGGTAAGTCAGTTCGCTGTGTGTATGCGGAGCGGCTCAATATGAGTGAAGCGGGAAAATTCTGCTTTGTTAGGAGTGAGCCGAGAGCTGCGAGAGGGGATAGTTTAAAACACAGCTCTGTGTGTGTCTGTGTGTGTGTGTGTGTGTGTGTGTGTGTGTGTGTGTGTGTGTGTGTGTGTGTGTGTGTGTGTGTGTGTGTGTGTGTGTGTGTGTGTGTGTGTGTGTGTGTTGAACACATTGATAATCCTTCTTGTAGAGAAATGGCATAGATACACTAACACACCATCTGGCAGTAAATACTTTTCCATATTACACTACCGGCAGCATTCACGCGTTACAACCCTGATGGTCGTGGGTTTGATAAATGAGGGTGGAATTTTACTGCCCTTTTAAAAAAAACACTATAGGACTCAAATCAGCGGCGTTTTCAAACTGCAAGAGAGCGTCCCTGACACCCCACAGTTGTTTTGAAGAGTGTTTCCACTATGTAACACAGGAAGCCTCACAGGAAGTTCACTGACAGTTCCCCATCATGCCCTTGGGGTTCAGGAAGCAGCGCTCCACTTCCTCAGTGTCATCTCTGTTTGATTTGACAGCCTCTGCTCTCTCCCAGTTGATCTTTGTCTCGTTTTAGGGCCTTTTAAACGGTGATGTGGTGCTGCCAATTGATATGCCATATTTCAGAGTTTAAAAGTTTAGCCTGTTAGTAGTAGCTAAAAGACCGTGTTTGGATGCTTTGAGAGAGGTTGATTCACCCTTCATTTCTGGGGCCACCTCCCATCCAGCATAACTACCCTAGATATTCCCTTTCTGGGGAGAAACCGCTTTTGGCCCGACAGGTCGGCTGGCTGGTTGGCTGGTCGTCTGGCTGGTCTTCTGGCTGGTCTTCTGGCTGGTCGGCTGGCTGGTTGGCTGGCTGGCTGGCTGGTCGGCTGGCTTATCAGGCAAAGACTTGCCTTCAAAGGGCAAATAGAAATGGTTTGTTACCCGCGGAGTGAGCCAGGGCAGAGAGAGAACACTTGAAGGAACTGCAGCCCAGGAGATGAAAGATAGCTGACTGCTGCGGCCGCACGGACACTCTCTCTCTCTCCATTTGAACATCGATCCTCAAGGATTACACACACTGGGAATTATGGTGGCGGGGAAAAGAGGCTTCTATAAATAGGAGTCTGGAATAAATAGAAGACTGTCTGGGTGTGTGATATTGTCGCCATGACCTCTCTCTCTAATATAGATAGACAATCTCAATTCTCCATCTCGCTCTCTTTCCTACCCACCTCTCTCTCTTTCTCTCTTTCACAGTTTTGCTCCAATGGTATCTACACTTTCTCTATCCCTGAATGTTTTACCCTCTCTGCAGGTGTCATTACGTGTCTACGCGGTTGGTATATGCTGTTCCCGACTGTATGTCCTACATACTCATAGGTTCTGAACAAACAGATAGGTTCTGAACAAAGACTCACGGACAACTAGAAAAAGCTCAAACCAAGTTTATTCAGCGACTGGGTCATACAGCTACAAAGACATGTTGACACAAGCACATATTTATACCCTCCTACTAGGCGGAGTCAACTCCTTGCACATCTACAACCTGCCCGCTCGACCCTATCCCCTCCTCTCTTCTCCAGACCATTTCCGGAGACCTTCTCCCTTACCTCACCTCGCTCATCAACTCATCCCTGACCGCTGGCTACGTCCCTTCCGTCTTCAAGAGAGCGAGAGTTGCACCCCTTCTGAAAAAACCTACACTCGATCCCTCCGATGTCAACAACTACAGACCAGTATCCCTTCTTTCTTTTCTCTCCAAAACTCTTTTGACGTGCCGTCCTTGGCCAGCTCTCCCGCTATCTCTCTCAGAATGACCTTCTTGATCCAAATCAGTCAGGTTTCAAGACTAGTCATTCAACTGAGACTGCTCTTCTCTGTATCACGGAGGCGCTCCGCACTGCTAAAGCTAACTCTCTCTCCTCTGCTCTCATCCTTCTAGACCTATCGGCTGCCTTCGATACTGTGAACCATCAGATCCTCCTCTCCACCCTCTCCGAGTTGGGCATCTCCGGCGCGGCCCACGCTTGGATTGCGTCCTATCTGACAGGTCGCTCCTACCAGGTGGCGTGGCGAGAATCTGTCTCCTCACCACGCGCTCTCACCACTGGTGTCCCCCAGGGCTCTGTTCTAGGCCCTCTCCTATTCTCGCTATACACCAAGTCACTTGGCTCTGTCATAACCTCACATGGTCTCTCCTATCATTGCTATGCAGACGACACACAATTAATCTTCTCCTTTCCCCCTTCTGATGACCAGGTGGCGAATCGCATCTCTGCATGTCTGGCAGACATATCAGTGTGGATGACGGATCACCACCTCAAGCTGAACCTCGGCAAGACGGAGCTGCTCTTCCTCCCGGGGAAGGACTGCCCGTTCCATGATCTCGCCATCACGGTTGACAACTCCATTGTGTCCTCCTCCCAGAGCGCTAAGAACCTTGGCGTGATCCTGGACAACACCCTGTCGTTCTCAACTAACATCAAGGCGGTGGCCCGTTCCTGTAGGTTCATGCTCTACAACATCCGCAGAGTACGACCCTGCCTCACACAGGAAGCGGCGCAGGTCCTAATCCAGGCACTTGTCATCTCCCGTCTGGATTACTGCAACTCGCTGTTGGCTGGGCTCCCTGCCTGTGCCATTAAACCCCTACAACTCATCCAGAACGCCGCAGCCCGTCTGGTGTTCAACCTTCCCAAGTTCTCTCACGTCACCCCGCTCCTCCGCTCTCTCCACTGGCTTCCAGTTGAAGCTCGCATCCGCTACAAGACCATGGTGCTTGCCTACGGAGCTGTGAGGGGAACGGCACCTCAGTACCTCCAGGCTCTGATCAGGCCATACACCCAAACAATGGCACTGCGTTCATCCACCTCTGGCCTGCTCGCCTCCCTACCACTGAGGAAGTACAGTTCCCGCTCAGCCCAGTCAAAACTGTTCGCTGCTCTGGCTCCCCAATGGTGGAACACACTCCCTCACGACGCCAGGACAGCGGAGTCAATCACCACCTTCCGGAGACACCTGAAACCCCACCTCTTTAAGGAATACCTAGGATAGGATAAAGTAATCCTTCTCACCCCCCTTAAAAGATTTAGATGCACTATTGTAAAGTGGCTGTTCCACTGGATGTCATAAGGTGAATGCACCAATTTGTAAGTCGCTCTGGATAAGAGCGTCTGCTAAATGACTTAAATGTAAATGTAAATCTAGACAGCCAGTACATCGCTGTTGCTAGTCAGGAACTTAATTGGTTCCTCTCACTGGTGTGGTCATGGCCCTGCCTCATGGTAGAACCTTCATTGGTGTGGATGTATATGTGTGTGGGATAGGACTGTTCCTTCTCACTTCATCTGACCTGACCTCGGGCCGAATTCCTCACTCCTCCCTAATCCACGGCTGTCCTACCTTATCAGTGACTGAAACCAGACTGTTGCCAGTTGCCTGCCTCCTTAGGAGCCATAAGATTTAGCAATACCATGTTTTGACAGAATGTAACCTTTCTGCACTCCCCTTCCCCACTCATAAACTTTCCATGAACTTTATCCACCCTCCATTGCCCCCTATAAATACAGTACCAGTCAAAGGTTTGGACACACCCACTCATTCAAGGGTTTTTCTTAATTTACACTATTTTCTACATTGTAGAATAATAGTGAAGACATCAAAGCTATGAAATGACACATGGAATCATGTAGTAACCAAAAAAGTGTTAAACATTTCCAAATCTATTTTATATTTGAGATCCTTCAAAGTAGCCACCCTTTGTCTTGATGACAGCTTTGAACACTCTTTGCATTCTCTCAACCAGCTTCATGAGTTAGTCACCTGGAATGCATTTCAATTAACAGGTGTGCCTTGTTAAAAGTACATTTTTGGAATTTATTTTGTTCTTAATGCATTTGAGCCAATCAGTTGTCAGTCAGGGGTGGTATACAAGTTAGGGGTGGTAGACAGAAGATAACCCTATTTGGAAAAAAGACCAAGTCCATATTATGGCAAGAACGGCTCAAATAAGCAAAGAGAAAAGACATTCCATCATTACTTTAAGACATGAAGGTCAGTCAATCCGGTAAAATGTCAAGAACTTTGAAAGTTTCTTCAAGTGCAGTTGCAAAAACCATCAAGCGCCAATGATGAAACTGGCTCACGTAAGGACCACCACAGGAAAGGAAGACCCAGAGTTACCTCTGCTGCAGTGGATGAGTTCATTAGAGTTACCAGCCTCAGATAATTGCAGCCCAAATAAATGCTTCACACATCTCAACATCAACTGTTCAGAGGTGACTGCCTGAATCAAGCCTTCGTGGTCGAGTTGCTGCAAAGAAACCACTACTGAAGGACACCGATATGAAGAAGAGACTTTCTTTGGCCAAGAAACACGAGCAATGAACATTAGACCGGTGGAAATCTGTCCTTTATTCTGTTGCAACCGCCGTGTCTTTGAGACGCAGAGTAAGTGAACGGATGATCTCCGCATTGTGTGGTTCCCATCGTGAAACATGGAGGAGGAGGTGTGATGGTGTGGTGGTGATTTGCTGGTGACACTGTCCGTGATTTATTTAGAATTCAGGGCACACTTAACCAGCATGGCTACCACAGCATTCTGCAGTGATACACCATCCATTCTGGATTGTGCTTAGTGGGACTATCATTTGTTTTTCAACAGGACAATGACCCAACACACCTCCAGGCTGTGTAAGGGCTATTTGACCAAGAAGGAGAGTGAAGTTTGTAATTATTGATCGATAACAATAATTTTCCACCTCTCCCACACTAACTTTACAATATTCAAACTTTTCTTTCATTATTTGGTTTTTTTTATGCATGAATACGATAGCTCACTTTTCGTTGTTGGTATTTCCTGCCTAAGTTTGCCCACTTTGTCAATGAAGTAATCATAAAAAATGTGTTAACATCAAATTGTTTTGTGATGAATAAGCCATCTGATTTGATGAAATATGGAGTTGAATTCGTCTTTATAGCCATAATTTCATTTAAAGTACTCCAAAGTTGTTTTTCATCATTCTTTATGTCATTGATCTTGGCTTCGTAATACAGTTGTTCTTCTTTTGTTGAGTTTAGTCGCATTATTTCTACATTTGCAGTAAGTCAGCAAGTCAGATGTGCAGCCAGACTTATTAGCTGCTCATAGTGGATGTAAGCAATGTCCCCAAGTGTTCATGCAGCTTTCATGACTGGGATAAGTTATTTCCTCTTCTGGCACGCAGCTTCAGGATAGTCCTCATTGAGGAAGATATATGTTCCTCTCATGTTCTTGGCTCACCTACCTTGTCCTTGAACCTCAGGAACTTGACCACTATCTGCCTGGGCCTGTCACCTGTGCCGGTGGTGGGTCCATTTTCAATTTCTCAGAGATCATTTCCCTCACTTTGTCCTCAGACTTCGTTCCAGGTCTCATGTAGAGATTCTGGAATTGTGTCCACAGCCATGTTGTTCCGCCTTGATTGTCCCTCGATAATCTGATTTCTCTGTCATTGTTTTTATGGATTCACACACAGAACTGATGTCCTCTCTCAATGACTTACAGATTGATGTCATCTTGCCGTTTTCCTGTTTCAACTCATCGAGCTGACCCAGCGAGAACTGAAAACTGTTCTTAAGGTCCTGGACCTCTCTCGTCAGGTCGTCCATTGTTTTATTTGTTGAATCCACCAGTATTTGGACAAAACACTTGAAGCTATTTTCTTGTTTTTGTAACAACTGCTTGTGGAACTGTTTTTGTTTGTTTAACTTCTTGCGTCGAGCAATCCCGTATCCGGGAATGTAATCATAGCCTCAAGCTCATTACCATAACGCAACGTTAACTATTCATGAAAATCGCAAATGAAATGAAATAAATATATTGGCTCACAAGCTTAGCCTTTTGTAAACAACACTGTCATCTCAGATTTTCAAAATATGCTTTCAACCATAGCGACACAAGCATTTGTGTAAGACTATTGATAGCTAGCATAGCATTAAGCCTAGCATTCAGCAGGCAACATTTTCACAAAAACAAGAAAAGCATTAAAAAATAAAATAATTTACCTTTGAAGAACTTCGGATGTTTTCAATGAGGAGACTCTCAGTTAGATAGCAAATGTTCAGTTTTTCCCAAAATGTTATTTGTGTAGGAGAAATCGCTCCGTTTGTTCATCACGTTTGGCTAAGAAAAAAACCCCAAAAATTCAGTCATTACAACGCCAAACTTTTTCCAAATTAACTCCATAATATTGACAGAAACATGGCAAACGTTGTTTAGAATCAATCCTCACGGTGTTGTTCACATATCTATTCGATGATAAATCATTCGTGGCAGTTTGGTTTCTCCTCTGAACAAAATGGAAAAATGCACGCAGCTGGAGATTACGCAATAATTTCGTAATAATTAAATGTAGTCTCTTATGGTCAATCTTCCAATGATATGCCTACAAATACGTCACAATGCTGCAGACACCTTGGGGAAATGACAGAAAGTGTAGGCTCATTCCTGGCGCATTCACAGCCATATAAGGAGCCATTGGAACACAGCACATTCAAAATCTGGGGCACTTCCTGTATGAAATTTCCTCTTGGTTTCACCTGTAGCATTAGTTCCGTGGCACTCACAGACAATATCTTTGCAGTTTTGGAAGCGTCAGAGTGTTTTCTTTCCAAAGCTGTCAATTACATGCATAGTCGAGCATCTTTTCGTGACAAAATATCTTGTTTAAAACGGGAACGTTTTTTTATCCAAAAATTAAAAGAGCGCCCCTATATCGAAGAAGTTAAAAGATCCTTCACGTGTGATAGAGAGACAACACTGTCCTCAACGGTACTCCCACCGGCTTTGGTCTTTGGTCTTTGGTCATGGTATACAGTGCCACTGAGACTGCCACTACCAAACCCTGTGGACTCTCCTTCACTGCAGCCGACGTAAGTAAAACATTTAAACGTGTTAACCCTCGCAAGGCTGCAGGCCCAGACGGCATCCCCAGTCGTGTCCTTAGAGCATGCGGAGACCAGCTGGCTGGTGTGTTTACGGACATATTCAATCAATCCAATCCTTATCCCAGTCTGCTGGCCTACAGGGAGGAGGTGAGGGCCCTCGGAGTGTGGTGTCAGGAAAATAACCTCACACTCAACGTCAACAAAACAAAGGAGATGATCGTGGACTTCAGCAGAGGGAGCACCCCTATCCACATCGACGGGACAGTAGTGGAGAGGGTAGTAAGTTTTAAGTTCCTTGGTGTACACATCATGGACAAACTGAATTGGTCCACCCACACAGACAGTATGGTGAAGAAGGCGCAGCATCGCCGATGTCACAGGAAGGCCATAAAGATCATCAAGGACAACAACTACCCGAACCACTGCCTGTTCACCCCGCTATCATCCAGAAGGCGAGGTCAGTACAGGTGCATCAAAGCTGGGACCGAGAGACTGGAAAACAGCTTCTATCTCAAGGCCATCAGACTGTTATACAACCACCACTAACATTGAGTGGCTGCTGCCAACATACGGGCTCAACTCCAGCCACTTTAACAATGGAAAATGGATGTAAAAATGTATCACTAGCCACTTTAAACAATGCCACTTAATATAATGTTTACATACCCTACATTACGCATATCATATGTGTATACTGTACTCTATACCATCTACTGCATCTTGCCTATGCCGTTCTGTACCATCACTCATTCATATATTTTTATGTACATATTCTTCATCCCTTTACACTTGTGTGTGTATAAGGTAGTTGTTGTGGAATATTTAGGTTAGATTACTCATTGGTTATTACTGCATTGTCGGAACTAAAAGCACAAGCATTTCGCTACACTCGCATTAACATCTGCTAACCATGTGTATATGACAAATAAAATTTGATTTGATTTGGTAGCTAGCACCGTAGGTTACGCTGTTTCTCCTCACAGTTCCAGACAGGGTAGGTCACAGGGAAGATTGAAAACAACAAACAGCAGGGATCTAGACAGCCACAAACCAGAGACAATCCGTGGTCCCAGCCACAATGTCTACCATGTTGCAGGCTGCGTTTCAAGCCCTCAAGAAAACCCCACTAGCTTGATGGGCAGCTAGCTAGCATCTAGGCTAACTGCTACGCCAAATAGCTTCTGAGGCCCGGCTTTGGTCGGCAGGATCACTGAACAGAGACTAGAAGTCCCAGCAACGGATGCCAACTGCGTCGCAGGATCCAAACTAAACAGTTACTAAACAGCTACTAAAAAACGTTCCAATACACTTTTTTTTTAAAAACACCCTTTTCAAAAGAACAAAACCAAGCTCTCCCTCATTCCGCATTGAACAGGAAGTGACGATGGGCCGGGTAACATCGCGTACTGATATGGGCACTGGTCAAAAGTAGTGCACTATATAGGGAATAGGATGCCATTTGGGAGGGCTCGCTCAGCTGCTGCCATGGCTAGTTGCAGTGCTAGGGGGGTCAATGGAGAAGGGGGGGAGGAAGGAGAGCGAGAAGATGAGCGTTCGGGTGAGTGAGAGAATTGCCTAGCGGTGCCTGAGCAGAAGTGAGGATGTGCTGTTCCTATATTTAGACTTTTTAAGACACAAGTGAGTTAAATGAGCAAGACAGAACACCCTGGACTCTCTAAACCGGCCAGGGGATGTGTGGGTGTGGGTGGGTATGTGCGTGCGTGCGCATATTTACACACACACACACACACTCAGAGGTCTGCTTCTAGAGGGGCTTAGTGCTGTTTCAGTCTGCCTGCTGTCATCTACCTCTTCACCTGCCTCTCCTGTTAGGGCCCTGCACTGAACACGTTCGCTGGATTAAAGGATATTTCAAGTGTTCACCTCTTATTGTGAACCAGCAGGGCCAGGCCACTTCACTGCCTGTGATGGCCCAAGATAGTATCCCTTTCTCAGGGGAAAGGATGATGTGCTGATCCCTGTCTGGGTCTGTTGTGGGAGTCCTATTCTGGGGATTAGGGTTTGCAATGTTTCTCATGGTGGACTTTGTCGATCCGGACCTCCTACAGAGATCTGTGGCCAGAAAAGTTTTCTTTACATTGAGGGCCACAAGAAAATCTGGGTCTAATGTGATGGCCCTTAAAATAGACCATGCCACTGCTTGTGATGGCTTAGCACGCATGCCTTTCTTAGGGTCGTCTGTCAGTGTCTGAGGTTTCCCGTTCAGACAGGTAACCTAGTGACGGCAGGTAGCCTAATGGTTAAGAGCATTGGACCAATAACCCGAAAGGATTCTGGTTCAAATCCCCAAGCCGACATGGTGAAGAAAATCTGTTCATATGATCTTGAGCAAGGCACTTAACCCCAACTGCTCCTGGAAGCCACTCTGGATAAGAGCATCTGCTAAATGACTCTTTTTTTAATGTTTAATGGAGTGGAGATGGAGAGAGAGCTCATACTGCTTCATGATAGTTGGTGATGGACTCCCCTCTTGTCTGTGTCTTTGAATATACACGCGTGCACACAAAGTAGAGCGAGAGGGAGGGTGGGATTATGGCAGATGGGAGGATGATATTATTGTGTTTTTATTTTTTTTTGAACAGTAGCATTTACAATTCTCATTGGTTCCTCTCACTGGTGTGGTCATGGCCCTGCCTCATGGTAGAACCTTCATTGGTGTGGATGTATATGTGTGTGGGATAGGACTGTTCCTTCTCACTTCATCTGACCTGACCTCGGGCCGAATTCCTCACTCCTCCCTAATCCACGGCTGTCCTACCTTATCAGTGACTGAAACCAGACTGTTGCCAGTTGCCTGCCTCCTTAGGAGCCATAAGATTTAGCAATACCATGTTTTGACAGAATGTAACCTTTCTGCACTCCCCCTTCCCCACTCATAAACTTTCCATGAACTTTATCCACCCTCCATTGCCCCCTATAAATACAGTACCAGTCAAAGGTTTGGACACACCCACTCATTCAAGGGTTTTTCTTAATTTACACTATTTTCTACATTGTAGAATAATAGTGAAGACATCAAAGCTATGAAATGACACATGGAATCATGTAGTAACCAAAAAAGTGTTAAACATTTCCAAATCTATTTTATATTTGAGATCCTTCAAAGTAGCCACCCTTTGTCTTGATGACAGCTTTGAACACTCTTTGCATTCTCTCAACCAGCTTCATGAGTTAGTCACCTGGAATGCATTTCAATTAACAGGTGTGCCTTGTTAAAAGTACATTTTTGGAATTTATTTTGTTCTTAATGCATTTGAGCCAATCAGTTGTCAGTCAGGGGTGGTATACAAGTTAGGGGTGGTAGACAGAAGATAACCCTATTTGGAAAAAAGACCAAGTCCATATTATGGCAAGAACGGCTCAAATAAGCAAAGAGAAAAGACATTCCATCATTACTTTAAGACATGAAGGTCAGTCAATCCGGTAAAATGTCAAGAACTTTGAAAGTTTCTTCAAGTGCAGTTGCAAAAACCATCAAGCGCCAATGATGAAACTGGCTCACGTAAGGACCACCACAGGAAAGGAAGACCCAGAGTTACCTCTGCTGCAGTGGATGAGTTCATTAGAGTTACCAGCCTCAGATAATTGCAGCCCAAATAAATGCTTCACACATCTCAACATCAACTGTTCAGAGGTGACTGCCTGAATCAAGCCTTCGTGGTCGAGTTGCTGCAAAGAAACCACTACTGAAGGACACCAATATGAAGAAGAGACTTTCTTTGGCCAAGAAACACGAGCAATGAACATTAGACCGGTGGAAATCTGTCCTTTATTCTGTTGCAACCGCCGTGTCTTTGAGACGCAGAGTAAGTGAACGGATGATCTCCGCATTGTGTGGTTCCCATCGTGAAACATGGAGGAGGAGGTGTGATGGTGTGGTGGTGATTTGCTGGTGACACTGTCCGTGATTTATTTAGAATTCAGGGCACACTTAACCAGCATGGCTACCACAGCATTCTGCAGTGATACACCATCCATTCTGGATTGTGCTTAGTGGGACTATCATTTGTTTTTCAACAGGACAATGACCCAACACACCTCCAGGCTGTGTAAGGGCTATTTGACCAAGAAGGAGAGTGATGGAGTGTTGCATCACATGACCTGGCCTCCACAAGCACCTGAGCTTGTGGGTTCTATATAGAACCTTTAGGTGTGCCATGTATGAAACAAGCAAGGTGACATTACGTCAAAGCATTGGGCTTGTGATTGGGTTGTTCTTATGGGGATTTCCACAAGGCATGGATCTCCTTCTGGAGGAATCTGAAGCGTTTTAGCCTGGCAGTTATGTCATCTCAAATCCTTTCATTTCCAGCCAGTTACATTTTCCGGCTAAGGTGTTAGGTTTCAGTAAGAGGATGGCCATTTTCTAACACAGCAATAGCCTTCTAACTCTGAGCTACATTGCACCACTGGTACAATGCAAGGTCAGAGACAGGTATGCAGGGGTCTTCAACCTTTTCTTGCCCGGGCGAAACAAACGACCCAGGGGCCGACGTTATATGTTTGAATACAATAACATTATTTCCCCATAGGATGTATGACATTGACAAGGAGAAGTAGTCAACATTTTAAAAATGAATAGATTTGGTGGATAGTTTTTTTCCATTTATTTTGACCTCCCACTTTATGATCGACTGGAATGTTGTATTACTAGCGTGGTCATGCTACTTCTTTTATAAATGTGCTTGGAGTGGCCATTGATTTGTTTTCTTCCTCAGACACCTGTGTCTTCAGATGCTGCAGTGCTCGCCTCAATACATGTCATCGCTCTAAACAAGGATAGCGTTACCTGTGGCTATCATTAGCCACATACTGTATTAATGGGAAGAGACTCGGACAACGGAAAAGATTACTGCCATATAACTTCTCACGATTTTGTTCCTCGTAGCTGTTCTGCACCGCTTGCTTCAACAGATGCTCGCTTCACATGTACACACGCACACTCACCGCTCTCACAATCTCACACCATGTGCAGCCTCTCCCAGACCAACTGTGATGGATACTTTGAAAGGAGGCTTTTGACTTCTTTATTCCCATTCTCTTTTTTAAAACAAATCTCATATCCAATTGCTCTCTCAATACATATTACCTTTTTTAAACCAGGTTTGCTGTTTATTTGAGCAATATGAGATGGAACGGAGTTCCGCACAATAATGGCTCTGTATAATATTGTACCCTTTCTTGAATTGTGTGACTGTGAAAAGACCCCTTGGGGCACGTCTGGTGGGGTAAGTATGTGTCAGAGCTGTGTGTAAGTTGACTATGCAAACAACTTGGGATTCTCAACACATCAACATTTCTTATAAAAATAAGAAGTGATGCAGTCAGTCTCTCTCCAACTCTTAGCCAAGAGAGAATGGCATGCATAGTATCTACAAAGAGATGCAGCACTCGACCACACGACTCGACAACAATCAAGATAAGACAAAACTAGAGCCTGCAGAACTTGCTTTTGGAGTGTGGTGTCAAATAATCTCTTTATTACGTACAGACCTCTCCCCATCTTTACAACTATTGAATTTATATGTTTTGACCATGACAGCTTACAATCTAAGGTAACACCAAGTAATTTAGTCTCCTTAACTTGTTCAACAGCCTCACCATTCATTACCAGATTCAGCTGAGGTCTAGAATTTAAGGAAGATTTGTACCAAATACAATGCTCTTAGTTTTAGAGATGTTCAGGACCAGTTTATTACTGGCCATCCATTCCAAAACAGACTGCAACTATTTGTTAAGGGTTTTAGTGACTTCATTAGCTGTGGTTGCTGATGTGTATATGGTTGAATCATCAGCATACATGGACACACATGCTTTGTTTAATGCCAGTGGTAAAAATAGAAAAGAGTAGAGGACCTACAGAGCTGCTCTGCAGTACCCCACACGTTACATGTTTGACATTAGAGAAACGTCTATTAAAGAAAACCTTTTGAGTTCTATTATATAGATAGCTCTGAATCCACAAAATGCCAGAGGTTGAAAAGTCATAACACACAAGTTTTTTTCAACAACAGGTTATGGTCAATAATATCAAAGGCTGCAGTGAAATCTAACAGTACAGCTCCCATAATATTTTTATTATCAATTTCTTTCAACCAATCATCAGTCATTTGTGTCAGTGCAGTCCATGTTGAGTGCCCTTCTTTATAAGTATGCTGAATGTCTGTTGTTAATTTGTTTACAGATAAATAACATTGTGTTTGGTCAAACACCATTTTTTCCAATGGTTTATTAAAAGACAGACTTTCCTCTAGGCTCAGATTAAAGATATGACAGATAGGAGTGGCTATAGAGTCAACTACCATCTAAGTTGTCAATGCCAGGAAGTTTGTAATTATTGATCGATAACAATAATTTTCCACCTCTCCCACACTAACTTAAACAAAATTAAATATTTTCTTTCATTATTTGGTTTTTTTTATGCATGAATACGATAGCTCACTTTTCGTTGTTGGTATTTCCTGCCTAAGTTTGCCCACTTTGTCAATGAAGTAATCATAAAAAATGTGTTAACATCAAATTGTTTTGTGATGAATAAGCCATCTGATTTGATGAAATATGGAGTTGAATTCGTCTTTATAGCCATAATTTCATTTAAAGTACTCCAAAGTTGTTTTTCATCATTCTTTATGTCATTGATCTTGGCTTCGTAATACAGTTGTTCTTCTTTTTGTTGAGTTTAGTCGCATTATTTCTACATTTGCAGTAAGTCAGCAAGTCAGATGTGCAGCCAGACTTATTAGCTGCTCATAGTGGATGTAAGCAATGTCCCCAAGTGTTCATGCAGCTTTCATGACTGGGATAAGTTATTTCCTCTTCTGGCACGCAGCTTCAGGATAGTCCTCATTGAGGAAGATATATGTTCCTCTCATGTTCTTGGCTCACCTACCTTGTCCTTGAACCTCAGGAACTTGACCACTATCTGCCTGGGCCTGTCACCTGTGCCGGTGGTGGGTCCATTTTCAATTTCTCAGAGATCATTTCCCTCACTTTGTCCTCAGACTTCGTTCCAGGTCTCATGTAGAGATTCTGGAATTGTGTCCACAGCCATGTTGTTCCGCCTTGATTGTCCCTCGATAATCTGATTTCTCTGTCATTGTTTTTATGGATTCACACACAGAACTGATGTCCTCTCTCAATGACTTACAGATTGATGTCATCTTGCCGTTTTCCTGTTTCAACTCATCGAGCTGACCCAGCGAGAACTGAAAACTGTTCTTAAGGTCCTGGACCTCTCTCGTCAGGTCGTCCATTGTTTTATTTGTTGAATCCACCAGTATTTGGACAAAACACTTGAAGCTATTTTCTTGTTTTTGTAACAACTGCTTGTGGAACTGTTTTTGTTTGTTTAACTTCTTGCGTCGAGCAATCCCGTATCCGGGAATGTAATCATAGCCTCAAGCTCATTACCATAACGCAACGTTAACTATTCATGAAAATCGCAAATGAAATGAAATAAATATATTGGCTCACAAGCTTAGCCTTTTGTAAACAACACTGTCATCTCAGATTTTCAAAATATGCTTTCAACCATAGCGACACAAGCATTTGTGTAAGACTATTGATAGCTAGCATAGCATTAAGCCTAGCATTCAGCAGGCAACATTTTCACAAAAACAAGAAAAGCATTAAAAAATAAAATAATTTACCTTTGAAGAACTTCGGATGTTTTCAATGAGGAGACTCTCAGTTAGATAGCAAATGTTCAGTTTTTCCCAAAATGTTATTTGTGTAGGAGAAATCGCTCCGTTTTGTTCATCACGTTTGGCTAAGAAAAAACCCCAAAAATTCAGTCATTACAACGCCAAACTTTTTCCAAATTAACTCCATAATATTGACAGAAACATGGCAAACGTTGTTTAGAATCAATCCTCACGGTGTTGTTCACATATCTATTCGATGATAAATCATTCGTGGCAGTTTGGTTTCTCCTCTGAACAAAATGGAAAAATGCACGCAGCTGGAGATTACGCAATAATTTCGTAATAATTAAATGTAGTCTCTTATGGTCAATCTTCCAATGATATGCCTACAAATACGTCACAATGCTGCAGACACCTTGGGGAAATGACAGAAAGTGTAGGCTCATTCCTGGCGCATTCACAGCCATATAAGGAGCCATTGGAACACAGCACATTCAAAATCTGGGGCACTTCCTGTATGAAATTTCCTCTTGGTTTCACCTGTAGCATTAGTTCCGTGGCACTCACAGACAATATCTTTGCAGTTTTGGAAGCGTCAGAGTGTTTTCTTTCCAAAGCTGTCAATTACATGCATAGTCGAGCATCTTTTCGTGACAAAATATCTTGTTTAAAACGGGAACGTTTTTTTATCCAAAAATTAAAAGAGCGCCCCTATATCGAAGAAGTTAAAAGATCCTTCACGTGTGATAGAGAGACAACACTGTCCTCAACGGTACTCCCACCGGCTTTGGTCTTTGGTCTTTGGTCATGGTATACAGTGCCACTGAGACTGCCACTACCAAACCCTGTGGACTCTCCTTCACTGCAGCCGACGTAAGTAAAACATTTAAACGTGTTAACCCTCGCAAGGCTGCAGGCCCAGACGGCATCCCCAGTCGTGTCCTTAGAGCATGCGGAGACCAGCTGGCTGGTGTGTTTACGGACATATTCAATCAATCCAATCCTTATCCCAGTCTGCTGGCCTACAGGGAGGAGGTGAGGGCCCTCGGAGTGTGGTGTCAGGAAAATAACCTCACACTCAACGTCAACAAAACAAAGGAGATGATCGTGGACTTCAGCAGAGGGAGCACCCCCCTATCCACATCGACGGGACAGTAGTGGAGAGGGTAGTAAGTTTTAAGTTCCTTGGTGTACACATCATGGACAAACTGAATTGGTCCACCCACACAGACAGTGTGGTGAAGAAGGCGCAGCATCGCCGATGTCACAGGAAGGCCATAAAGATCATCAAGGACAACAACTACCCGAACCACTGCCTGTTCACCCCGCTATCATCCAGAAGGCGAGGTCAGTACAGGTGCATCAAAGCTGGGACCGAGAGACTGGAAAACAGCTTCTATCTCAAGGCCATCAGACTGTTATACAACCACCACTAACATTGAGTGGCTGCTGCCAACATACGGGCTCAACTCCAGCCACTTTAACAATGGAAAATGGATGTAAAAATGTATCACTAGCCACTTTAAACAATGCCACTTAATATAATGTTTACATACCCTACATTACGCATATCATATGTGTATACTGTACTCTATACCATCTACTGCATCTTGCCTATGCCGTTCTGTACCATCACTCATTCATATATTTTTATGTACATATTCTTCATCCCTTTACACTTGTGTGTGTATAAGGTAGTTGTTGTGGAATATTTAGGTTAGATTACTCATTGGTTATTACTGCATTGTCGGAACTAAAAGCACAAGCATTTCGCTACACTCGCATTAACATCTGCTAACCATGTGTATATGACAAATAAAATTTGATTTGATTTGGTAGCTAGCACCGTAGGTTACGCTGTTTCTCCTCACAGTTCCAGACAGGGTAGGTCACAGGGAAGATTGAAAACAACAAACAGCAGGGATCTAGACAGCCACAAACCAGAGACAATCCGTGGTCCCAGCCACAATGTCTACCATGTTGCAGGCTGCGTTTCAAGCCCTCAAGAAAACCCCACTAGCTTGATGGGCAGCTGGCTAGCATCTAGGCTAACTGCTACGCCAAATAGCTTCTGAGGCCCGGCTTTGGTCGGCAGGATCACTGAACAGAGACTAGAAGTCCCAGCAACGGATGCCAACTGCGTCGCGGGATCCAAACTAAACAGTTACTAAACAGCTACTAAAAACGTTCCAATACACTTTTTTAAAAAACACCCTTTTCAAAAGAACAAAACCAAGCTCTCCCTCATTCCGCATTGAACAGGAAGTGACGATGGGCCGGGTAACATCGCGCACTGATATGGGCACTGGTCAAAAGTAGTGCACTATATAGGGAATAGGATGCCATTTGGGAGGGCTCGCTCAGCTGCTGCCATGGCTAGTTGCAGTGCTAGGGGGTCAATGGAGAGGGGGAGAAGGGGGGAGGAAGGAGAGCGAGAAGATGAGCGTTCGGGTGAGTGAGAGAATTGCCTAGCGGTGCCTGAGCAGAAGTGAGGATGTGCTGTTCCTATATTTAGACTTTTTAAGACACAAGTGAGTTAAATGAGCAAGACAGAACACCCTGGACTCTCTAAACCGGCCAGGGGATGTGTGGGTGTGGGTGGGTATGTGCGTGCGTGCGCATATTTACACACACACACACACTCAGAGGTCTGCTTCTAGAGGGGCTTAGTGCTGTTTCAGTCTGCCTGCTGTCATCTACCTCTTCACCTGCCTCTCCTGTTAGGGCCCTGCACTGAACACGTTCGCTGGATTAAAGGATATTTCAAGTGTTCACCTCTTATTGTGAACCAGCAGGGCCAGGCCACTTCACTGCCTGTGATGGCCCAAGATAGTATCCCTTTCTCAGGGGAAAGGATGATGTGCTGATCCCTGTCTGGGTCTGTTGTGGGAGTCCTATTCTGGGGATTAGGGTTTGCAATGTTTCTCATGGTGGACTTTGTCGATCCGGACCTCCTACAGAGATCTGTGGCCAGAAAAGTTTTCTTTACATTGAGGGCCACAAGAAAATCTGGGTCTAATGTGATGGCCCTTAAAATAGACCATGCCACTGCTTGTGATGGCTTAGCACGCATGCCTTTCTTAGGGTCGTCTGTCAGTGTCTGAGGTTTCCCGTTCAGACAGGTAACCTAGTGACGGCAGGTAGCCTAATGGTTAAGAGCATTGGACCAATAACCCGAAAGGATTCTGGTTCAAATCCCCAAGCCGACATGGTGAAGAAAATCTGTTCATATGATCTTGAGCAAGGCACTTAACCCCAACTGCTCCTGGAAGCCACTCTGGATAAGAGCATCTGCTAAATGACTCTTTTTTAATGTTTAATGGAGTGGAGATGGAGAGAGAGCTCATACTGCTTCATGATAGTTGGTGATGGACTCCCCTCTTGTCTGTGTCTTTGAATATACACGCGTGCACACAAAGTAGAGCGAGAGGGAGGGTGGGATTATGGCAGATGGGAGGATGATATTATTGTGTTTTTATTTTTTTGAACAGTAGCATTTACAATTCTCATTGGTTCCTCTCACTGGTGTGGTCATGGCCCTGCCTCATGGTAGAACCTTCATTGGTGTGGATGTATATGTGTGTGGGATAGGACTGTTCCTTCTCACTTCATCTGACCTGACCTCGGGCCGAATTCCTCACTCCTCCCTAATCCACGGCTGTCCTACCTTATCAGTGACTGAAACCAGACTGTTGCCAGTTGCCTGCCTCCTTAGGAGCCATAAGATTTAGCAATACCATGTTTTGACAGAATGTAACCTTTCTGCACTCCCCTTCCCCACTCATAAACTTTCCATGAACTTTATCCACCCTCCATTGCCCCCTATAAATACAGTACCAGTCAAAGGTTTGGACACACCCACTCATTCAAGGGTTTTTCTTAATTTACACTATTTTCTACATTGTAGAATAATAGTGAAGACATCAAAGCTATGAAATGACACATGGAATCATGTAGTAACCAAAAAGTGTTAAACATTTCCAAATCTATTTTATATTTGAGATCCTTCAAAGTAGCCACCCTTTGTCTTGATGACAGCTTTGAACACTCTTTGCATTCTCTCAACCAGCTTCATGAGTTAGTCACCTGGAATGCATTTCAATTAACAGGTTTGCCTTGTTAAAAGTACATTTTGGAATTTATTTTGTTCTTAATGCATTTGAGCCAATCAATACAAGTTAGGGGTGGTAGACAGAAGATAACCCTATTTGGAAAAAAGACCAAGTCCATATTATGGCAAGAACGGCTCAAATAAGCAAAGAGAAAAGACATTCCATCATTACTTTAAGACATGAAGGTCAGTCAATCCGGTAAAATGTCAAGAACTTTGAAAGTTTCTTCAAGTGCAGTTGCAAAAACCATCAAGCGCCAATGATGAAACTGGCTCACGTAAGGACCACCACAGGAAAGGAAGACCCAGAGTTACCTCTGCTGCAGTGGATGAGTTCATTAGAGTTACCAGCCTCAGATAATTGCAGCCCAAATAAATGCTTCACACATCTCAACATCAACTGTTCAGAGGTGACTGCCTGAATCAAGCCTTCGTGGTCGAGTTGCTGCAAAGAAACCACTACTGAAGGACACCGATATGAAGAAGAGACTTTCTTTGGCCAAGAAACACGAGCAATGAACATTAGACCGGTGGAAATCTGTCCTTTATTCTGTTGCAACCGCCGTGTCTTTGAGACGCAGAGTAAGTGAACGGATGATCTCCGCATTGTGTGGTTCCCATCGTGAAACATGGAGGAGGAGGTGTGATGGTGTGGTGGTGATTTGCTGGTGACACTGTCCGTGATTTATTTAGAATTCAGGGCACACTTAACCAGCATGGCTACCACAGCATTCTGCAGTGATACACCATCCATTCTGGTTTGTGCTTAGTGGGACTATCATTTGTTTTTCAACAGGACAATGACCCAACACACCTCCAGGCTGTGTAAGGGCTATTTGACCAAGAAGGAGAGTGATGGAGTGTTGCATCACATGACCTGGCCTCCACAAGCACCTGAGCTTGTGGGTTCTATATAGAACCTTTAGGTGTGCCATGTATGAAACAAGCAAGGTGACATTACGTCAAAGCATTGGGCTTGTGATTGGGTTGTTCTTATGGGGATTTCCACAAGGCATGGATCTCCTTCTGGAGGAATCTGAAGCGTTTTAGCCTGGCAGTTATGTCATCTCAAATCCTTTCATTTCCAGCCAGTTACATTTTCCGGCTAAGGTGTTAGGTTTCAGTAAGAGGATGGCCATTTTCTAACACAGCAATAGCCTTCTAACTCTGAGCTACATTGCACCACTGGTACAATGCAAGGTCAGAGACAGGTATGCAGGGGTCTTCAACCTTTTCTTGCCCGGGCGAAACAAACGACCCAGGGGCCGACGTTATATGTTTGAATACAATAACATTATTTCCCCATAGGATGTATGACATTGACAAGGAGAAGTAGTCAACATTTTAAAAATGAATAGATTTGGTGGATAGTTTTTTTCCATTTATTTTGACCTCCCACTTTATGATCGACTGGAATGTTGTATTACTAGCGTGGTCATGCTACTTCTTTTATAAATGTGCTTGGAGTGGCCATTGATTTGTTTTCTTCCTCAGACACCTGTGTCTTCAGATGCTGCAGTGCTCGCCTCAATACATGTCATCGCTCTAAACAAGGATAGCGTTACCTGTGGCTATCATTAGCCACATACTGTATTAATGGGAAGAGACTCGGACAACGGAAAAGATTACTGCCATATAACTTCTCACGATTTTGTTCCCTCGTAGCTGTTCTGCACCGCTTGCTTCAACAGATGCTCGCTTCACATGTACACACGCACACTCACCGCTCTCACAATCTCACACCATGTGCAGCCTCTCCCAGACCAACTGTGATGGATACTTTGAAAGGAGGCTTTTGACTTCTTTATTCCCATTCTCTTTTTAAAACAAATCTCATATCCAATTGCTCTCTCAATACATATTACCTTTTTTAAACCAGGTTTGCTGTTTATTTGAGCAATATGAGATGGAACGGAGTTCCGCACAATAATGGCTCTGTATAATATTGTACCCTTTCTTGAATTGTGTGACTGTGAAAAGACCCCTTGGGGCACGTCTGGTGGGGTAAGTATGTGTCAGAGCTGTGTGTAAGTTGACTATGCAAACAACTTGGGATTCTCAACACATCAACATTTCTTATAAAAATAAGAAGTGATGCAGTCAGTCTCTCTCCAACTCTTAGCCAAGAGAGAATGGCATGCATGCATAGTATCTACAAAGAGATGCAGCACTCGACCACACGACTCGACAACAATCAAGATAAGACAAAACTAGAGCCTGCAGAACTTGCTTTTTGGAGTGTGGTGTCAAATAATCTCTTTATTACGTACAGACCTCTCCCCATCTTTACAACTATTGAATTTATATGTTTTGACCATGACAGCTTACAATCTAAGGTAACACCAAGTAATTTAGTCTCCTTAACTTGTTCAACAGCCTCACCATTCATTACCAGATTCAGCTGAGGTCTAGAATTTAAGGAAGATTTGTACCAAATACAATGCTCTTAGTTTTAGAGATGTTCAGGACCAGTTTATTACTGGCCATCCATTCCAAAACAGACTGCAACTATTTGTTAAGGGTTTTAGTGACTTCATTAGCTGTGGTTGCTGATGTGTATATGGTTGAATCATCAGCATACATGGACACACATGCTTTGTTTAATGCCAGTGGTAAAAATAGAAAAGAGTAGAGGACCTACAGAGCTGCTCTGCAGTACCCCACACGTTACATGTTTGACATTAGAGAAACGTCTATTAAAGAAAACCTTTTGAGTTCTATTATATAGATAGCTCTGAATCCACAAAATGCCAGAGGTTGAAAAGTCATAACACACAAGTTTTTTTCAACAACAGGTTATGGTCAATAATATCAAAGGCTGCAGTGAAATCTAACAGTACAGCTCCCATAATATTTTTATTATCAATTTCTTTCAACCAATCATCAGTCATTTGTGTCAGTGCAGTCCATGTTGAGTGCCCTTCTTTATAAGTATGCTGAATGTCTGTTGTTAATTTGTTTACAGATAAATAACATTGTGTTTGGTCAAACACCATTTTTTCCAATGGTTTATTAAAAGACAGACTTTCCTCTAGGCTCAGATTAAAGATATGACAGATAGGAGTGGCTATAGAGTCAACTACCATCTAAGTTGTCAATGCCAGGAAGTTTGTAATTATTGATCGATAACAATAATTTTCCACCTCTCCCACACTAACTTAAACAAAATTAAATATTTTCTTTCATTATTTGGTTTTTTTTATGCATGAATACGATAGCTCACTTTTCGTTGTTGGTATTTCCTGCCTAAGTTTGCCCACTTTGTCAATGAAGTAATCATAAAAAATGTGTTAACATCAAATTGTTTTGTGATGAATAAGCCATCTGATTTGATGAAATATGGAGTTGAATTCGTCTTTATAGCCATAATTTCATTTAAAGTACTCCAAAGTTGTTTTTCATCATTCTTTATGTCATTGATCTTGGCTTCGTAATACAGTTGTTCTTCTTTTTGTTGAGTTTAGTCGCATTATTTCTACATTTGCAGTAAGTCAGCAAGTCAGATGTGCAGCCAGACTTATTAGCTGCTCATAGTGGATGTAAGCAATGTCCCCAAGTGTTCATGCAGCTTTCATGACTGGGATAAGTTATTTCCTCTTCTGGCACGCAGCTTCAGGATAGTCCTCATTGAGGAAGATATATGTTCCTCTCATGTTCTTGGCTCACCTACCTTGTCCTTGAACCTCAGGAACTTGACCACTATCAGCCTGGGCCTGTCACCTGTGCCGGTGGTGGGTCCATTTTCAATTTCTCAGAGATCATTTCCCTCACTTTGTCCTCAGACTTCGTTCCAGGTCTCATGTAGAGATTCTGGAATTGTGTCCACAGCCATGTTGTTCCGCCTTGATTGTCCCTCGATAATCTGATTTCTCTGTCATTGTTTTTATGGATTCACACACAGAACTGATGTCCTCTCTCAATGACTTACAGATTGATGTCATCTTGCCGTTTTCCTGTTTCAACTCATCGAGCTGACCCAGCGAGAACTGAAAACTGTTCTTAAGGTCCTGGACCTCTCTCGTCAGGTCGTCCATTGTTTTATTTGTTGAATCCACCAGTATTTGGACAAAACACTTGAAGCTATTTTCTTGTTTTTGTAACAACTGCTTGTGGAACTGTTTTTGTTTGTTTAACTTCTTGCGTCGAGCAATCCCGTATCCGGGAATGTAATCATAGCCTCAAGCTCATTACCATAACGCAACGTTAACTATTCATGAAAATCGCAAATGAAATGAAATAAATATATTGGCTCACAAGCTTAGCCTTTTGTAAACAACACTGTCATCTCAGATTTTCAAAATATGCTTTCAACCATAGCGACACAAGCATTTGTGTAAGACTATTGATAGCTAGCATAGCATTAAGCCTAGCATTCAGCAGGCAACATTTTCACAAAAACAAGAAAAGCATTAAAAAATAAAATAATTTACCTTTGAAGAACTTCGGATGTTTTCAATGAGGAGACTCTCAGTTAGATAGCAAATGTTCAGTTTTTCCCAAAATATTATTTGTGTAGGAGAAATCGCTCCGTTTTGTTCATCACGTTTGGCTAAGAAAAAAACCCAAAAATTCAGTCATTACAACGCCAAACTTTTTTCCAAATTAACTCCATAATATCGACAGAAACATGGCAAACGTTGTTTAGAATCAATCCTCACGGTGTTTTTCACATATCTATTCGATGATAAATCATTCGTGGCAGTTTGGTTTCTCCTCTGAACCAAATGGAAAAATGCACGCAGCTGGAGATTACGCAATAATTTCGGAGGTAATAATTAAATGTAGTCTCTTATGGTCAATCTTCCAATGATATGCCTACAAATACGTCACAATGCTGCAGACACCTTGGGGAAACGACAGAAAGTGTAGGCTCATTCCTGGCGCATTCACAGCCATATAAGGAGCCATTAGAACACAGCACATTCAAAATCTGGGGCACTTCCTGTATGAAATTTCCTCTTGGTTTCGCCTGTAGCATTAGTTCTGTGGCACTCACAGACAATATCTTTGCAGTTTTGGAAGCGTCAGAGTGTTTTCTTTCCAAAGCTGTCAATTACATGCATAGTCGAGCATCTTTTCGTGACAAAATATCTTGTTTAAAACGGGAACGTTTTTTTATCCAAAAATTAAAAGAGCGCCCCCTATATCGAAGAAGTTAAAAGATCCTTCACGTGTGATAGAGAGACAACACTGTCCTCAACGGTACTCCCACCGTCTTTGGTCTTTGGTCATGGTATACAGTGCCACTGAGACTGCCACTACCAAACCCTGTGGACTCTCCTTCACTGCAGCCGACGTAAGTAAAACATTTAAACGTGTTAACCCTCGCAAGGCTGCAGGCCCAGACGGCATCCCCAGTCGTGTCCTTAGAGCATGCGGAGACCAGCTGGCTGGTGTGTTTACGGACATATTCAATCAATCCAATCCTTATCCCAGTCTGCTGGCCTACAGGGAGGAGGTGAGGGCCCTCGGAGTGTGGTGTCAGGAAAATAACCTCACACTCAACGTCAACAAAACAAAGGAGATGATCGTGGACTTCAGCAGAGGGAGCACCCCCCTATCCACATCGACGGGACAGTAGTGGAGAGGGTAGTAAGTTTTAAGTTCCTTGGTGTACACATCATGGACAAACTGAATTGGTCCACCCACACAGACAGTGTGGTGAAGAAGGCGCAGCATCGCCGATGTCACAGGAAGGCCATAAAGATCATCAAGGACAACAACTACCCGAACCACTGCCTGTTCACCCCGCTATCATCCAGAAGGCGAGGTCAGTACAGGTGCATCAAAGCTGGGACCGAGAGACTGGAAAACAGCTTCTATCTCAAGGCCATCAGACTGTTATACAACCACCACTAACATTGAGTGGCTGCTGCCAACATACGGGCTCAACTCCAGCCACTTTAACAATGGAAAATGGATGTAAAAATGTATCACTAGCCACTTTAAACAATGCCACTTAATATAATGTTTACATACCCTACATTACGCATATCATATGTGTATACTGTACTCTATACCATCTACTGCATCTTGCCTATGCCGTTCTGTACCATCACTCATTCATATATTTTTATGTACATATTCTTCATCCCTTTACACTTGTGTGTGTATAAGGTAGTTGTTGTGGAATATTTAGGTTAGATTACTCATTGGTTATTACTGCATTGTCGGAACTAAAAGCACAAGCATTTCGCTACACTCGCATTAACATCTGCTAACCATGTGTATGTGACAAATAAAATTTGATTTGATTTGGTAGCTAGCACCGTAGGTTACGCTGTTTCTCCTCACAGTTCCAGACAGGGTAGGTCACAGGGAAGATTGAAAACAACAAACAGCAGGGATCTAGACAGCCACAAACCAGAGACAATCCGTGGTCCCAGCCACAATGTCTACCATGTTGCAGGCTGCGTTTCAAGCCCTCAAGAAAACCCCACTAGCTTGATGGGCAGCTAGCTAGCATCTAGGCTAACTGCTACGCCAAATAGCTTCTGAGGCCCGGCTTTGGTCGGCAGGATCACTGAACAGAGACTAGAAGTCCCAGCAACGGATGCCAACTGCGTCGCGGGATCCAAACTAAACAGTTACTAAACAGCTACTAAAAACGTTCCAATACACTTTTTTAAAAAACACCCTTTTCAAAAGAACAAAACCAAGCTCTCCCTCATTCCGCATTGAACAGGAAGTGACGATGGGCCGGGTAACATCGCGTACTGATATGGGCACTGGTCAAAAGTAGTGCACTATATAGGGAATAGGATGCCATTTGGGAGGGCTCGCTCAGCTGCTGCCATGGCTAGTTGCAGTGCTAGGGGGGTCAATGGAGAAGGGGGGGAGGAAGGAGAGCGAGAAGATGAGCGTTCGGGTGAGTGAGAGAATTGCCTAGCGGTGCCTGAGCAGAAGTGAGGATGTGCTGTTCCTATATTTAGACTTTTTAAGACACAAGTGAGTTAAATGAGCAAGACAGAACACCCTGGACTCTCTAAACCGGCCAGGGGATGTGTGGGTGTGGGTGGGTATGTGCGTGCGTGCGCATATTTACACACACACACACACTCAGAGGTCTGCTTCTAGAGGGGCTTAGTGCTGTTTCAGTCTGCCTGCTGTCATCTACCTCTTCACCTGCCTCTCCTGTTAGGGCCCTGCACTGAACACGTTCGCTGGATTAAAGGATATTTCAAGTGTTCACCTCTTATTGTGAACCAGCAGGGCCAGGCCACTTCACTGCCTGTGATGGCCCAAGATAGTATCCCTTTCTCAGGGAAAGGATGATGTGCTGATCCCTGTCTGGGTCTGTTGTGGGATTCCTATTCTGGGGATTAGGGTTTGCAATGTTTCTCATGGTGGACTTTGTCGATCCGGACCTCCTACAGAGATCTGTGGCCAGAAACGTTTTCTTTACATTGAGGGCCACAAGAAAATCTGGGTCTAATGTGATGGCCCTTAAAATAGACCATGCCACTGCTTGTGATGGCTTAGCACGCATGCCTTTCTTAGGGTCGTCTGTCAATGTCTGAGGTTTCCCGTTCAGACAGGTAACCTAGTGACGGCAGGTAGCCTAATGGTTAAGAGCATTGGACCAATAACCCGAAAGGATGCTGGTTCAAATCCCCAAGCCGACATGGTGAAGAAAATCTGTTCATATGATCTTGAGCAAGGCACTTAACCCCAACTGCTCCTGGAAGCCACTCTGGATAAGAGCATCTGCTAAATGACTCTTTTTTTAATGTTTAATGGAGTGGAGATGGAGAGAGAGCTCATACTGCTTCATGATAGTTGGTGATGGACTCCCCTCTTGTCTGTGTCTTTGAATATACACGCGTGCACACAAAGTAGAGCGAGAGGGAGGGTGGGATTATGGCAGATGGGAGGATGATATTATTGTGTTTTTATTTTTTTGAACAGTAGCATTTACAATTCTCATCACTTAACTTTATTCATATGAATAGCTGCTGCTCCCAGGCTCAGACCTAACCTCTGATATGTATATTTAGAGCCAAACATTATTACATAAGGATTTATATAAATCAGACATTTTGCATGTTCTCTCGTTAGTGAAATGCATAGTCTAATGCTGACCATTTTCACCTTTTCTGTTGTGCCGCACTTATAGCTGTCCGTTTATGATTGAAATCACGTTAAAAGGATGTCTGGACTAATTTGTTTTTGTGTCTGTAAGTGGAATTGGTTTTATTGAATTACATTTCCACCCAATGGTAAATAAATGTGGGTGTCTGTGTATCATTTCTTGTAAGATTTTCCCACACAAAAATACACTTTTTTCTAGCTTTTCAACAGACAGGGGGGAACGTGTTTCGACACATAACTTGAACCTCCCATGACGTTTTGACACATCCTGTGATTGAAATGGTCAGATCCCACAAACACCGTTCAAACATTTCACAGCAAACTCATTAAGATGTCCTTCTCAAACTTCAAAACTCCGACACTAAACAGACCTGCTTTATTTCACCAGCATTTGCTTTCATTAAATAGAGGGATGTTCTGTAGGTTTTCAGAGCGGAGATTCTATTTGATCTTTGATGTTAAAGAAACAGTGTTTTTACCCAGCCTCCTCCCCTCGCCTCCCCTCACCCACCCTTGACAGAAAGCACACTGATTCATTAGAAGCCTCAGAAAGTCAATAATGGTAATAGTATCTTTTGCCCGGGGAAGTGGGAGCTTGGCAGAACCACAGAGGGGCTTCTTTTCTGCACTTCACATACATATTTCATTTAAATCGCAATTATATGTGCAAATTGATCGGAGAAGAGAGAGCGAGATAGGCGAGGAAGGGGGAGGGATGCCTGCCTGGTCTCATAGACTAGACGTAACATTGTAAACGAAAATGTTACGTTCGGTATGGTTATATAGGACAGAAGGTTACTCAAGGCAAAAACGAAAGGAGGGGGGGGTGGGTGTTTAATGCGAGCGTCTAGCAACCCAAAGGTTGCCTGTTTGAATCTCATAGCCCCTAGCCCCTAACCTAGCTAACGTTAGCCAATTAGCCACCTAACTAACGTTAATAACAACAAATTGGAATTTGAAACATATCATACGTATTGCAAATCCATAACATATGTATGAATTGCAACATGTAACATCATACCAATTGTAATTCATAACATACAGTATAATACGAAATGAGTGAAGGACATCCATAAATGAATACGTACCATACCAAACGTACCGTATCATACTAATTTGAGTGTCCCGTATTTTCGTTTACTATATTACGTTTAGGTTGGGGAACCTTTCCCTCCCAAGCTCCAAGGCAAGGGGATGAGTAGGGAGTAATGCAGGCAAATTCTGCACCAAGAAACCAAAAGACGAAGAGACACTCCAAAGGAATCCCGCTCCCTTATTCATGTGAGCAGGAAACGTGGAATTTCTTATCCTTATTATGGAATATGGATTTCCACAAAACTGCTGTACTACAGTGGGCTGCCAACCGAAACCTCCTCCCCTTATCCACTTCACTTTCCCAAATTCTCACTTTTGATTCTTCCTCATATCGGATAAACACACAAGATGTTATGTTCCATAGATCACAACACTTCCCTCTCCGAAAATACTCCTCCTCACAAAAACGGTTAATGTATGGACTTAATTTAAGAGGGTTAGGTTAGTGTACTGACTTAATTTGAAGAGGTTAATATACAGACTTAATTTGACAGGGTTACTGTGCTGACTTCATTTTTGGAGGGTTAGTGTAGTGGACAGCTTGACGTTTAAGTAGCCTGTCAGGGAGGAGGAGAGAAGGAGCAGATGCCGGACCTGAACTATACATTCTCACCCGTCTGTTTCACTACCTGTCTTGAGTGACAGGCGCAGGGAGAGGAGGGCTGCTCTGCTGCACGTTGAGCCCACTGATTCAGAACTGAAATATGCATGAGCGTGGATCTGATAGCACTGGCTTTTCTAGTCCCAAAGTCACCACACAGCAACGTGACAAATGAGGTCTCAACCTCCTGTTTAATCAACAATTACACGTTCACATTTCACTAACGAGGTGAAATTGCCTCACGTCGTAGCCGCCTGGATACCACTCGATTCCGGCTGTGGGCAAGATTGATGTCATTTTGTGTGGCCTAACTCTACCACTTAACTAAACACCCCACGGGACACTTCCTGTTGTTCAATATACCTCTGTGTCACTAGTATTTGTGTCATTAGTATTTCTCCCCTGGTTCTCTTCCGTTGCTAGTTTATTTATTGATTTCCTGTTTGACCGTGTGGTGGCAGTGAGGAGCAAGCAGCCAGGGATTCAAAAAGAAATACATTTCAAAAACAGCCTTTTCATTTGGGCGCTCTCGCTCGCTTTTGGCAGCCATTACCGTTACATGGATGACCCCGGGCGTGAATTAAGGAAGCCGGCCACATTTGGCAGGAGAGGAAATAGATAATAAATACACAGAGAACAGAGGGAGGGATGGCGGGATGAGAGCCTACAAAAAGCCGACATCCTTCAGGGGCACTCAGGATCCTCCATTAGCAGCGTGCCCATT
The DNA here is from genome assembly GCF_023373465.1 of Oncorhynchus keta. Classification (NCBI taxonomy): domain Eukaryota; kingdom Metazoa; phylum Chordata; class Actinopteri; order Salmoniformes; family Salmonidae; genus Oncorhynchus; species Oncorhynchus keta. The sequence continues at coordinate 32,351,636 of NC_068424.1, read as the reverse complement.
GCTCCCGTCTCTATATGTACCTGGTTCGTCTCGGGTTGGCGTAGAGAGACACACTCACTCCTGCCTGGCACACACAATCACGCGTTCTATCTCTTTCTCTCCCACACACTCTCTTACTTTCATCAGGGCAGTGAGGGGTAACATACACTACCATTCAAAAGTTTGGGGTCACTTAGAAATATTTTTGTTAATTTTAAAATAACATCAAATTGATCAGAAATACAGTGTAGAGATTGTTATTGTTGTAAATTACTATTGTAGCTGGAAATGGCTGTTTTTTTTAATGGAATATCTACATAGGCGTACAACCATCACTCCTGTGTTCCAATGGAACGTTGTGTTAGCTAATCCAAGTTTATCATTTTAAAAGTCTAATTGAACACTAGAAAACCCTTTTGCAATTATGTTAGCACAGCTGTAAACTGTTCTTCTGATTAAAGAAGCAATTAAACTGGCCTTTAGACGAGTTGAGTATCTGGAGCTTCAGCATTTGTGGGTTCGATTACAGGCTCAAAATGCCCAGAAACAAATACATTTCTTCTGAAACCTGTCTGGCTATTCTTGTTCTGAGAAATGAAGGCTATTCCATGCGAGAAATTGCCAAGAAACTGAAGATCTCGTACAACGCTGTGTACTACTCCCTCCCTGTGTACTACTGGCCTTCAAGCAGAGTTGTGAAGAAAAAGACATGTCTCAGACAATGAGAAGAAAAGATTAAGATGGGCAAAAGAACACAGACACTGGACAGAGGAACTCTGCCTAGAAGGCCAGCATCCCGGAGTCGCCTCTTCACTGTTGACGTTGATACTGGTGTTTTGCGGGTACTATTTAATGAAGCTGCCAGTTGAGTATAAAGGGCCTCTGTACGCTTATGTAGATATTCCATAAAAAATCTTCAGTTTCCAGCTACAATAGTTATTTACAACATTAGCAATGTCCACTGTATTTCTGATCAATTTGATGTTATTTTAATGGAGAAAATGTTTACTTTTCTTTCAAAAACAAGAACATTTCTAAGTGACCCCAAACTTTTGAACGGTAGTGTATATAATATGACAAAACAGATTATGCACAGGGGGAGGACGACAGATTGTTTTACCTTGTCAGTTCGGGGATTCAATCCAGCAACCTTTCGTTTACTGGCCCAGCACTCTAACCACTAGGTTACCTGCCGCCCCAGAGTTATCATCCAGCTGGCCCCTCATCGTTAGGTTAGTCATTTAGCGCTAGGGAGCCTCACTAAAATGGGTTTTGGTCAATCAAAACCATCATCTGGGTTTCATAGACACATAAGGGATACATATGAATAACATTCTTACTCCTCAATGCGAAAGCCTGTTGTTTAGAATGTTATGCACTTGTTTTGATCGCTTTTCATATTCATTGCCAATAGATACAGCATATCCTCTTTTCCCTTCTGCACATGACCTCCTTTGTATTGTTGGATACGGTAGCTAAATGTCTTTTGACTGTTTGTGTGTGTGTGTGTGTGTGTGTGTGTGTGCGTGCGTGTGTGTGTGTGTGTGTGCGCATCATTATGTGAACAGTATGTACGATGGGTTTGGTATGAAATTAAATAGGGCGGGCGGAGGTTTGGGAGAGATTAAAAACAAAGTTGGCAGAGATTCACGCAATCCGATGCAACAGTGGCGCAAGGCGAGCGCTTTTCTCATGTTTTGTAAATCAGAACACACTCCAGCATAAATGACTGCTTACGTAACACACAGACCACAGCAGTCTGGTCTGGACAAGCAGCTATAGCGCCCTTTAAACACATACCAGCTACAGATCCACACCAACCCGTGAGAAAAAGGATTTGGCATCCAAACACACATGCATGCACACAACACATACACCTACACACACATGCACGTACAGACACACACACACCCTCAATGCACGGTCAATACACACGGAAACATACACAATACACTCCAATGGCATTGGATCATCGGGTTAACAAGGTACGTATTCCAATAAAAGTGCTGGAGAGGGGCTGTGAATGGGACTGTTGACTGCTTGACTTGACTCCGTGACATAACACCAGGGGCTGGCTGTGTCTCAGGTGGCACCCTATTCCCTATATAGTGCACTAATTTTGATCAGAGCACTATGGGTTTCCCTATTGCACTATGTCGGGGAAAAGGGTGCCATTTCAGATGCAGCCCATGGACGGAGAACAAGACAGCCAGCTCTCTCTCCCTGACTTCGTCTGTTCACAAGGGAAAGTGTTTCCCATGAAACGCGCAGCGTCGCCCGAAAGCGATAAACTGTAGTTATCTCTCTGCCACGGTAATACAAAGGCATCAAATTAAACTTTGCGTTTTCTTAATGGATTTCATGACGCCGTGCCAAAGTTTGAGTCGGCCGCGATTAGAAGTTTTCCCCGGTTCCTTTGTGCTTTTTTTTCTCCATCCTCTTTACTCTGTGCCATGTTTAATTTCACCTGTGACTGACTCTCTCTCTCCCTTATCTCTCTCTCGCCCTCTTTCTTCTCCTCGTCTCCAGGATATTGAGGACCCAGTCTCTGGAATGGTACTATAACAACTTGAAGAGCCGCTTCAAGAGGTTCGGCAGTGCCAAGGTTCTGAAGACGCTCTACAGGAATCACATAGTGGAGAGAGGAGGCAACTCTGATCTACCAGGTACAGGAAATGTCTCTCTCTTTTGTCTCTTCCATGTACGGAACGGTGGGCGCATCCCAAATGGCACCCTTTTCCCTATATAGTGCAGTACTTTTGACCAGGGCCCGAGAAGTGCACTAAATAGGGAATAGAGTGTAATTTGGGACGCAGCGGGTGTCATTGCTCTAGTGTTGTGTTTTTGATGTGATCGCTCTCTTCTGTATGGCCCACTCTTCAATGACTGCCTGACGTTCTCTGTTGGCTATGACGTCTCATTCATGGATCTCAGTTAGTAACTCAACTACAGGGGGCAAAAGGTCTCGCGTCAAAGAACCACACTCACTCAGTCCCACACGTCACGTGGACATTTATGTGGAGAGAAACTGAACCATTGCCTAACAGACATAAACGCCCACGCTTCTCGTTTACACACACACACACACACACACACACACACACACACACACACACACACACACACACACACACACACACACACACACACACACACACACATTTAAGTCATTTAGCAGACGCTCTTATCCAGAGCGACTTACAAATTGGTGCATTCACCAACACAGGGAATTTATTTCAGGACAGGGCTGTATGTGAGTCACTAATGTTCCCAGACCAGAGAGCAGCAGGAAGCAGGAGAGAGACAACCAACCATGGTATAGGTAAGCTAGTCACTGACTCACTGAACCAACTGATATCATGGCATTAGTCATGTTTCAGGCCGACTACATTGTGGCCGTTGCATTGCATCAACCAATGTTTGTGTGCCACGCCATCGACCGCACAGTTGGACATCAGACTGCTAAGTCACATTATGGGGTTAGCTCATGTTAACTACCTATCCAGGCGTAGTGTGATCTGGAAGGCAATGTCCAAGCACATCAAGACAGTCGTGAAGAGAACACGACAAACCTACCCCCTCAGGAGACTGAAAATATTTGGCACGGGTCCTCAGATTCTCAAAAGGTTTCACAGCTGCACCATTGAGAGCATCTTGAAGGGTTGCATCACTGCCTGGTATGGCAACTGCTTGGCCTCCCACCGCAAGGCACTACAGAGGGTAGTGCGTACGGCCCATTACATCACTGGGGCCAAGCTTCCTGCCATCCAGGACCTCTATAACAGGCGGTGTCAGAGGAAGAGGAAAATTGTCAAAGACTCCAGCCACCCCAATCATAGACTGTTCTCTCTGCTACCGCACGGCAAGCGGTACCGGAGCGCCAAGTCTAGGTCCAAGAGGCTTCTAAACAGCTTCTACACCCAAGCCATAAGACTGCTGAACAGCTAATACAGCTAATCCTGAACAGCTACCCAGACTATTTGCATCCCCCCACGCTGCTGCTACTCTCTGTTATCATCTATGCATAGCCACTTTAATAACCCTAGTGGTTAGAGCATTGGGCCCGTAACCAAAAGGTTGTTGGAACGAATCCCCGACCCGAGAAGGTAAAGAAAATCCGTCATTCTGCCCCTGAACAAGGCAGTTAACCCATTGTTCCCCGGTAGGCCGTCATTGTGAGTAAGAATTTGTTCTTAACTGACTTGCATCGTTAAATAAAGGTCAAATAAAAAATGACCTCAATTACCTCGACACCGGGCCCTCTGCACATTGACACATTGACTCTGTACCGGTACCCCCTGTATATAGACCCGCTATTGTTATTTACTGCTGCTACTTAATTAGTTGTTATTCTTATCTCTTACTTTTTAAAATTTATTTTCTTAAAACTACATTGTTGGTTAAGGGATAGAAAGTACGCATTTCACTGTAAGGTCTACTACACCTGTTGTATTCGGCGCATGTGACAGATACAATTTGATTTGATCTGCATTGTAGTCGGCCTGGAATGCAGCCATTTTGTTTTTGACCTCACACCCCACTGGACCACAATTCTTTGAGTCAACATTGTTTCCACATCATTTCACCGTACCTTGTTGAAATGATCACGTTCCCATCAGCGTTGCGTCACTCAATTAATGTTTTTCGACAACTCAAATATCAATCATGACTGGATGTTGATCTGATGCCACGTGGGATGGTCATGGATGTTAAGAGTAACGATTGGGCAACGTTATCTCGTGGTTGTGTGAACGTTATAAAGTTATTTTACATAAGCGTTTATTGTGCCACACTACCCCTATGAAGGCTATGCTGTACAACATTATCATGCATGCGTTTCGGTAATGGTTATTGTGCTGTCGTGGGAATGTTAGCGTAGCAGTGTGCTGTTTGTGTAAACCTAGATAGCATTAAGTAGAGTGTCTTTTTTTTTTTTACTGTGTCGTGCTAGCTCTGTCTGACCTTTACCCTCAGGCCACACTGAGGCTAGAGAGCACAGGCCTCTAGGACATACACGCATGAAGGCACACACACGTGCGCACACGTCCCTAGAACAACATCCATCATAGAAGCTCTGCGGCAGTCTTCTTGTAGGTCACACGTGTACATATTTCACTTTCACCGCGTACGGCAGACATGGAAGGTACAAATAACAAATACCTCACATTTAAGTTCCAGCCATGTTGGAGTGAAGGTCACATTATTCTCAAGGGGAAGTGTTGGCGTTAAAGGGATAGTTTGTCCAAATGTTTAATTCCCAGTAAGCAGTCTAGGCCCCCATCTTGCTGGTGTAGAGAAATGTTAGCATTTTGCCATGGCTAATGCTTAGGTTTTTTGCTCAAACAATATCAAAATATCAACACAATATGCTTGAGGCATCACTACAGACCTGGTTTCGATCCCAGGCTGTGTTACAGCTGGCCGTGACCGGGAGACCCATGAGGCGGTGCACAATTTTCCCAGCATCGTCCGGGTTAGGGGAGGGTTGTGTTTGGCAGGGTTGTGTTTCAGAGGACGCATGGCTCTCGACCTTCGCCTCTCCCGAGTCCGTAGCGGAGTTGCAGCGATGGGACAAGACTGTAACTACCAATTGGATATCATGAAATTGGGGAGAAAAAGAGGTAAAGTACAAAAAAAATGTAATGTTTTTGGAATGGAAAATCCTCCCTGACTACCTAGCTTTTATTTTGGTGATTGTTAGTTCTCAAATATATGATTATTCCATGATCTGTTCGACATACTTCATAGCTGGTTTTAGTCATTTAAGTTTACACTGAAAGCGTTTTTCCATCTAGATTTTAAAATAAAATATATATTTATACAGTATCATTCAAAAGTTCGGCGTCACATTTTTTGTCCATTTAAAATAACATCAAATTCCAAATCAAAACAAAGTGTATTTGTCACATGCGCCAAATACAACAGGTGTAGGTAGACCTTACAGTGAAATGCTTACTTACAGGCTCTGACCAGCAGTGCAATTTCTAAGAAATGTTTTATTACAAAAGGGTATTAGGTGAACAATAGGTATGTAAAGAAATACAAACAACAGTAAGAAGACAGTGAAAAATACCAGTAGCAAGGCTGTATACAGTAGAGAGGCTAAATACAGTAGCAAGGCTATATACAGTAGAGAGGCTATATACAGTAGCAAGGCTGTATACAGTAGAGAGGCTATATACAGTAGCAAGGCTATATACAGTAGAGAGGCTATATACAGTAGAGGCTATATACAGTAGAGGCTATATACAGTAGAGGCTATATACAGTAGTGAGGCTATATACAGTAGCAAGGCTATATACAGTAGAGAGGCTATATACAGTAGAGGCTGTATACAGTAGAGAGGCTGTATACAGTAGAGAGGCTGTATACAGTAGAGAGGCTATATACAGTAGAGAGGCTATATACAGTAGTGAGGCTATATACAGTAGTGAGGCTATATACAGTAGTGAGGCTATATACAGTAGAGGCTATATACAGTAGTGAGGCTATATACAGTAGTGAGGCTATATACAGTAGAGAGGCTATATACAGTAGAGAGGCTATATACAGTAGTGAGGCTATATACAGTAGTGAGGCTATATACAGTAGTGAGGCTATATACAGTAGTGAGGCTATATACAGTAGTGAGGCTATATACAGTAGAGAGGCTATATACAGTAGTGAGGCTATATACAGTAGTGAGGCTATATACAGTAGTGAGGCTATATACAGTAGTGAGGCTATATACAGTAGTGAGGCTATATACAGTAGTGAGGCTATATACAGTAGAGAGGCTATATACAGTAGAGAGGCTATATACAGTAGAGGCTATATACAGTAGAGAGGCTATATACAGTAGAGAGGCTATATACAGTAGTGAGGCTATATACAGTAGTGAGGCTATATACAGTAGTTAGGCTATATACAGTAGAGGGGCTATATACAGTAGAGAGGCAATATACAGTAGAGAGGCTATATTCAGTAGAGAGGCTATATACAGTAGAGAGGCTATATACAGTCGAGAGGCTATATACAGTAGAGAGGCTATATACAGTGGAGAGGCTATATACAGTGGAGAGGCTATATACAGTGGAGAGGCTATATACAGTAGTGAGGCTATATACAGTAGTGAGGCTATATACAGTAGTGAGGCTATATACAGTAGTGAGGCTATATACAGTAGAGAGGCTATATACAGTAGAGAGGCTATATACAGTAGTGAGGTTATATACAGTAGTGAGGCTATATACAGTAGAGAGGCTATATACAGTAGAGAGGCTATATACAGTAGAGAGGCTATATACAGTAGTGAGGCTATATACAGTAGTGAGGCTATATACAGTAGTGAGGCTATATACAGTAGAGAGGCTATATACAGTAGAGAGGCTATATACAGTAGAGAGGCTATATACAGTAGAGAGGCTATATACAGTAGTGAGGCTATATACAGTAGTGAGGCTATATACAGTAGTGAGGCTATATACAGTAGTGAGGCTATATACAGTAGTGAGGCTATATACAGTAGAGAGGCTATATACAGTAGAGAGGCTATATACAGTAGTGAGGCTATATACAGTAGTGAGGCTATATACAGTAGAGGCTATATACAGTAGTGAGGCTATATACAGTAGTGAGGCTATATACAGTAGTGAGGCTATATACAGTAGAGAGGCTATATACAGTAGAGAGGCTATATACAGTAGTGAGGCTATATACAGTAGTGAGGCTATATACAGTAGTGAGGCTATATACAGTAGTGAGGCTATATACAGTAGTGAGGCTATATACAGTAGTGAGGCTATATACAGTAGAGAGGCTATATACAGTAGAGAGGCTATATACAGTAGAGGCTATATACAGTAGAGAGGCTATATACAGTAGTGAGGCTATATACAGTAGTGAGGCTATATACAGTAGTGAGGCTATATACAGTAGTGAGGCTATATACAGTAGAGAGGCTATATACAGTAGTGAGGCTATATACAGTAGAGAGGCTATATACAGTAGAGAGGCTATATACAGTAGTGATGCTATATACAGTGGAGAGGCTATATACAGTGGAGAGGCTATATACAGTGGAGAGGCTATATACAGTGGAGAGGCTATATACAGTAGAGAGGCTATATACAGTAGAGAGGCTATATACAGTAGTGAGGCTATATACAGTAGTGAGGCTATATACAGTAGAGAGGCTATATACAGTAGAGAGGCTATATACAGAAGTGAGGCTATATACAGTAGAGAGGCTATATACAGTAGAGAGGCTATATACAGTAGAGAGGCTATATACAGTAGTGAGGCTATATACAGTAGTGAGGCTATATACAGTAGTGAGGCTATATACAGTAGTGAGGCTATATACAGTAGAGAGGCTATATACAGTAGAGAGGCTATATACAGTAGAGAGGCTATATACAGTAGTGAGGCTATATACAGTAGAGGCTATATACTGTAGAGGCTATATACAGTAGAGAGGCTATATACAGTAGAGAGGCTATATACAGTAGAGAGGCTATATACAGTGGAGAGGCTATATACAGTAGAGAGGCTATATACAGTAGAGAGGCTATATACAGTAGCGAGGCTATATACAGTAGAGAGGCTATATACAGTAGAGAGGCTATATACAGGCATCAGTTAGTCGGGCTGATTGAGGTAGTATGTACATGTAGACATGGTTAAAGTGACTATGCATATATATATATTTTTTAACCTTTATTTAACTAGGCAAGTCAGTTAAGAACAAATTATTATATTCAATGATGGCTTTGGAACAGTGGGTTAACTGCCTTGTTCAGAGGCAGAACGACAGACGACCTTGTCAGCTCGGGGATTCAATCTTGTAACCTTTCTGTTACAAGTCCAACACTCTAACCACTAGGCTACCTGCCGCTACTGTCTCTGAATAACAGAGAGTAGCAGTAGGGTAAAAGAGGGTTTGGCGGGTGGTGGGTGGCGGGACACAATGCAGATAGCCCGGTTAGCCAATGTGCGGGGGCACTGGTTGGTCGGGCTAATTGAGGTAGTATGTACATGAATGTGCAGTCCATGTGACTATGCATATATGATAGACAGAGAGTAGCAGCAGCTTAAAAGAGGGTTTGGGGGGGCACACAATGCAAATAATCCGGGGAGCCATATGATTACCTATTCAGGTATCTTATGGCTTGTGGGTAAAAACTGTTGAGAAGCCTTTTTGTTCTAGACTTGGCACTCCGGTACCGCTTGCAATGCGGTAGTAGAGGGAACAGTCTATGACTGGGGTCTTTGACAATTTTTAGGGCCTTCCTCTGACACCGCCTGGTGTAAAGGTCTTGGATGGCAGGCAGCTTAGCCTAAGCTGGTCAGAAATACAGTGTAGACATTGTTAATATTGTAAATGACTATTGTAGCTGGAAATGTCTGATTTTTTTAATGGAATATCTACATTTATCAGCAACCATCACTCCTGTGTTCAAATGGCACGTTGTGTTAACTAATCCAAGTGTATCATTTTAAAGGCTAATTGATCATTAGAAAACCATTTTGCAATTATGTTAGCACAGCTGAAAACTGTTGTCCTGATTAAAGAAGCAATAAAACTGGCCTTCTTTAGTCTAGTTGAGTATCTGGAGCATCAGTATTTGTGGGTTCGATTACAGGCTCATAATGGCCAGAAACAAAGACCTTTCTTCTGAAACTCATCAGTCTACTCCAGTTCAGAGAAATGAAGTCTATTCCATGCGAGAAATGGCAAAGAAACTGAAGATCTCGTACAATGCTGTGTACTACTCCCTTCACAGAACAGCACAAACTGTCTCTAATCAGAATAGAAAGAGGAGTGGGAGGCCCCAGTGCACAACTGAGCAAGAGGACAAGTACATTAGAGTGTCTCGTTTGAGAAACAGACGCCTCACAATTCTTCAACTGGCAGCTTCATTAAATAGTACCCGCAAAACACCAGTCTCAATGTCAACAGTGAAGGGGTGACTCCGGGATTCTGGCCTTCAAGCAGAGTTGCAAAGAAAAAGCAATATCTGACTGGGGAATAAGAAAAAAAAGATTAAGATGGGCAAAAGAACACAAACACTGGAAAGAGGATTTCTGCCTTGAAGGCCAGTATCCCAGAGTCGCCTCTTCACTGTTGACGTTGAAACTGGTGTTTTGCTTAACACTTATTTGGTTACTATATGATTCCATATGTGTTTTTTTGTAGTTTTGATGTCTTCGCTGTTATTCTAAATTGTAGAAAATAGTACAAATACAGAAAATCCCTTGAATGAGCAGGTGTGCATTTTTTGGGGACAAAATTTTTAAAAAAAAGTTAGTATTAGCAGACATTTTTGTCCCCCAAAAATGTGTCAAAATCTTGTTCTTCTTACAGGGTAAGGAAACCAATACGCCCTTTTGTAATTTGGGTGAACTATCTTTTTAAAATGGCAATGGAGGTCAAAACCTAACCTTCATTCACCTGTGACTTTCAAGTGGGCTGAAAGTGATCTATTACTTTCAAATCATATCTGCTCTTTCTTAAAGAAGTTAGATTTGTCCTCTAGTTTGTCAAAAGCTCTTCAACTCAAACCAACAGCTGCAGTCAGATAGATTTCACAAATCGAGTTACATTATATAGTTATTTTTGTCAATTCAATGTACCAACCATGAAATAATGGAGCAACGTTGTGTTTGTTTTATAAAGGGAATTATTTCGATAGGCTACATTACTTGAAGGATTCCTTTACATTTTGTATTCAATGTGGGCTCAAAAAATATATTTCTAAAGTAAACATCAACGGCTGTGTCCCAATTCCATTTCAATTCCAGTCAATTCAGAAAATAAACCAAGGGCCTCTTGAGCAGTGCAGCGAATCCAAGGCACTGCAACGCAGTGTTGTAGTGTCACTACAGCCTGGGGTTCGATCCGGGAGTCCCATAGGGCGGCGCACAATTGGCCCAGCATCATCCGGATCAGGAGAGGGTTTGGCTCGGGGGGGCTCTACTTGGCTCATCATGCTCTAGCGACTCCTTGTGGTGGTGCCAGGCGGCTGCAAGAGGACTCGATCGTCAGGCGAAAGGTGTTTCCTCCGACACATTGGTGCGGCTAGCCTCCGGATTAAGCGAGCGGGTGTTAAAAAGTGCAGCTTGGCGGGTCATGTTTCAGAGGACGCATTATTCGACCTTTGCCTCTTCCGAGCCCGTTGGGAATTGCAGCGATGAGAGAAGATCGTAATTGGATCGCAATTACAACAACAATTGAAATGGAATTGAACCCAACCCTGATGGACTCTGGTCAAAGATAGGGCACTATATAGGGAATAGGGTGCCATTTGGGACACTCGCCAAGCTTCCGGAAGCATACAAAACGTCTTTATCCAGTATTTCTACAGCCTTTTCTACATGGCCTTGACCCATTATGAGCAGTTATTGACAATCTCTTCCCTTTAAATCTGGTATACGAGAAGGGGGAGGAGGGAGCACATTCAGAATGGTGAGGAGGACATTCTCAGGGACAAACGCACGCACATACACAAAGGCACTCACACATATGCACGCATGCACACACACAAGAGGAAAATAAAGCCGTAACTCATGCATACTTTGTTTAGAAGAGAACTCGTGTTAACATCCCTTGTCTCAAACACACATGCGCACCCCCCACTTCTCCCCATTCGTCCCTCATTCCATCAGCCAGCTAGTCAGTCAGTCAGTACGGTTTGATGCAGTGTGTGTTTCTAACTCTGAAGCTGTATAATCTGCTCAGCTCATCTGAAATGGGAGCCCAGCGGCAGCTAGCAGCTAATCCTATTACCTCCTTGTGTGATGTAAGAGTGGCAGTAAGAGGAGAGGAGGAGAGGGAAGGGCAGGAGAGGAGAGGAGAGGGGATCACAGAGGGACAGCTGGAAAGACAGATTGGGACAGGAGGGCTTTTTTTGGACTGTATGGGGACACACATACATTGGAGCTGATTGGACCAATAGCCATCCAGCAGTCACATGGACAGAGTGGAGCTGATTGGACCAACTGCCACCATCAGGGGGACACACCGTCACCAGTCAACACATCAGCACTGGAGCTGTGAAACTCCTAATGCTTCAAACAGTGGTATAACGGCTGCCATGACTAGTTTTTGTTCCGGTAGACTGACTAAGAAAATACAAATCAAATCAAATCAAATCAAATGTTATTTGTCACATACACATGGTTAGCAGATGTTAAATGCGAGTGTAGCGAAATGCTTGTACTTCTAGTTCCGACAATGCAGTGATAACCAACAAGTAATCTAACTAACAATTCCAAAACTACTGTCTTATACACAGTGTAAGGGGATAAGGAATATGTACATAAGGATATATGAATGAGTGATGGTACAGAGCAGCATACAGTAGATGGTATCGAGTACAGTATATATATATGAGATGAGTGTGTAGACAAAGTAAACAAAGTGGCATAGTTAAAGTGGCTAGTGATACATGTGTTACATAAGGATGCAGTCGATGATGTAGAGTACAGTATATACATATGCATATGAGATGAATAATGTAGGGTAAGTAACATTATATAAGGTAGCATTGTTTAAAGTGGCTAGTGATATATTTACATAATTCCCATCAATTCCCATTATTAAAATGGCTGGAGTTGGGTCAGTGTCAATGACAGTGTGTTGGCAGCAGCCACTCACTGTTAGTGGTGGCTGTTTAACAGTCTGATGGCCTTGAGATAGAAGCTGTTTTTCAGTCTCTCGGTCCCAGCTTTGATGCACCTGTACTGACCTCGCCTTCTGGATGATAGCGGGGTGAACAGGCAGTGGTTCGGGTGGTTGATGTCCTTGATGATCTTTATGGCCTTCCTGTAACAACGGGTGGTGTAGGTGTCCTGGAGGGCAGGTAGTTTGCCCCCGGTGATGCGTTGTGCAGTCCTCACTACCCTCTGGAGAGCCTTACGGTTGAGGGCGGAGCAGTTGCCGTACCAGGCGGTGATACAGCCCGCCAGGATGCTCTCGATTGTGCATCTGTAGAAGTTTGTGAGTGCTTTTGGTGACAAGCCGAATTTCTTCAGCCTCCTGAGGTTGAATAGGCGCTGCTGCGCCTTCTTCACGACGCTGTCAGTGTGAGTGGACCAATTCAGTTTGTCTGTGATGTGTATGCCGAGGAACTTAAAACTAGCTACCCTCTCCACTACTGTTCCATCGATGTGGATAGGGGGGTGTTCCCTCTGCTGTTTCCTGAAGTCCACAATCATCTCCTTAGTTTTGTTGATGTTGAGTGTGAGGTTATTTTCCTGACACCACACTCCGAGGGCCCTCACCTCCTCCCTGTAGGCCGTCTCGTCGTTGTTGGTAATCAAGCCTACCACTGTTGTGTCGTCCGCAAACTTGATGATTGAGTTGGAGGCGTGCGTGGCCACGCAGTCGTGGGTGAACAGGGAGTACAGGAGAGGGCTCAGAACGCACCCTTGTGGGGCCCCCGTGTTGAGGATCAGCGGGAGGAGATGTTGTTGCCTACCCTCACCACCTGGGGGCGGCCCGTCAGGAAGTCCAGTACCCAGTTGCACAGGGCGGGGTCGAGACCCAGGGTCTCGAGCTTGATGACGAGCTTGGAGGGTACTATGGTGTTGAATGCCGAGCTGTAGTCGATGAACAGCATTCTCACATAGGTATTCCTCTTGTCCAGGTGGGTTAGGGCAGTGTGCAGTGTGGTTGAGATTGCATCGTCTGTGGACCTATTTGGGCGGTAAGCAAATTGGAGTGGGTCTAGGGTGTCAGGTAGGGTGGAGGTGATATGGTCCTTGACTAGTCTCTCAAAGCACTTCATGATGACGGAAGTGAGTGCTACGGGCGGTAGTCGTTTAGCTCAGTTACCTTAGCTTTCTTGGGAACAGGAACAATGGTGGCCCTCTTGAAGCATGTGGGAACAGCAGACTGGTATAGGGATTGATTGAATATGTCCGTAAACACAGTTGCCCTATTCCTGCCATAAGTACCATTATTGGTACTACGGCTAACAGTAGGCCTAATGGCCATGGCGGATACTTTTAACAATGTGGTTCAATCAACTCATCCCTTGAAAGGAGCAATCTAGGATTAGTATATCCATTTTAGAAATGGTGTATATATAGCCATTCATTTTTTTTAAACGTATAAAAGCCTCATTCCTCCGCTGTTGTTCTTTGAATCGCAGATTGCCCCTTTAATCCCAGTGTGCTATACAACAGTAATACTCCCTAACTCCACACACTCTAACAGATCAGGCTGATGGGGGGGGACAATGGCATCTGGATGATGAGATGTTGAGGGCAGATAAAACTGTTCCCACAGCAGGAACTAATCACTCAGAGGACAAAGTGGCCATTGCAACGGAGGGGATTACTAGCCAGCAAGACCAGGCATCGCCACTCTCTTCTCTCCCCCATTATGCTTGCTGAGCAGCAGCCTTAACACTAGCTGTCTGCTAATATTACACAAGGATTACACCCTCCAACCTCAGGGATTAGGACCATCTAGACTGTGTCCATTGGCTGGCCAGTGGTGGATGAAGAGGGTGTTTGTGTATAAAAGAGATTGTGTGATGGGTTGAGTGAAGGTGTGTGTGTGTGTGTGTGTGTGTGTGTGTGTGTGTGTGTGTGTGTGTGTGTGTGTGTGTGTGTGTGTGTGTGTGTGTGTGTGTGTGTGTGTGTGTGTGTGTGTGTGTGTGTGTGTGTGTAAGGGGGGTGTAAGAAAGAGATTGTGCATATGTTTGGGGGGGGGGGTTATGTAATGTCAAAGACATTGATCTGTCAGTAGCCATCCGTCAGACCTTTTACGAGGTTTAAGGACAAACACACACACCTCTCTCTCTCACACACAAACACACACACTCACACACACACACATAGTAGATGACAGAGGCGTTGTCCGTGTCAGAAGAGATTTAACAGTTTGAGAATAGAACAGAAATACCCTCTCGTCTCAAACCTTAATGGCTGCTGTAACGTCTCATGAGCTGCAGTGCCCCTGGTGGCCAGCATGTTACACTACAGCATCCAGCAGATGGAGGAGTCAGTTGTACTCCCAGTCTGTCTGTCTGTCTGTCTGTCTGTCTGTCTGTCTGTCTGTCTGTCTGTCTGTCTGTCTGTCTGTCTGTCTGTCTGTCTGTCTGTCTGTCTGTCTGTCTGTCTGTCTGTCTGTCTGTCTGTCTGTCTGTCTGTCTGTCTGTCTGTCTGTCTGTCTGTCTGTCTGTCTGTCTGTCTGTCTGTCTGTCTGTCTGTCTGTCTGTCTGTCTGTCTGTCTGTCTGTCTGTCTGTCTGTCTGTCTGTCTGTCTGTCTGTCTGTCTGTCTGTCTGTCTGTCTGTCTGTCTGTCTGTCTGTCTGTCTGTCTGTCTGTCTGTCTGTCTGTCTGTCTGTCTGTCTGTCTGTCTGTCTGTCTGTCTGTCTGTCTGTCTGTCTGTCTGTCTGTCTGTCTGTCTGTCTGTCTGTCTGTCTGTCTGTCTGTCTGTCTGTCTGTCTGTCTGTCTGTCTGTCTGTCTGTCTGTCTGTCTGTCTGTCTGTCTGTCTGTCTGTCTGTCTGTCTGTCTGTCTGTCTGTCTGTCTGTCTGTCTGTCTGTCTGTCTGTCTGTCTGTCTGTCTGTCTGTCTGTCTGTCTGTCTGTCTGTCTGTCTGTCTGTCTGTCTGTCTGTCTGTCTGTCTGTCTGTCTGTCTGTCTGTCTGTCTGTCTGTGCCCGCCCTTCCTCCTGCTGCTGGAGGAACTTCAGCTTTGAGTGCTCTTTACTGACAGGACACACACCCTCTTTCTCTCGCTCACTCACTCACGCACGCACGCACACAAACACACACACAGACCGGTGCTGTCGTCTGCAGGGTTGTCATGGTAATATCGAGTGATTCCTCTGCCGATCCTTGAGTGGAAAAAAGGTAAGACCGTGGTCAGTGAGAGGAAATGAAATAGGAACAGGGAGGAACACAAAGGAGATGGTTATCTCTTTCCATCTCTCTATAATAATTTGACATGAGTAGGGCCCTGTGTTTTGGTTAGTCATGTCACATGGCCTTTTCCAGAAATGAGAATTGGGCCACAAGTGAAATGAATTGTCTGATGATGGTGCTGGACCATCTGACATAAAAAGAAAAGGCGACAGTTTAAATTAAGGTTCAAATTCAGGTCATCTGGCATTATTAACCAAAACACAGGGCCCTAGACACGAGATGACATGAGCTTTCTGATTTGAGGAGGACACGCCCAGTAGAGGCGGGGAGGGGGCTCTGCCCAGTGTGAAGGCTTGGAGGGGCTAAATGATTGACAGGAGAGGGTCATAACAATGGCAATGCATGCTGTGGTGGATTGTCAAGTAGCATGTCATCAATCATGTTTTGTCATCTCATCAAATCGCCGAATAGAGCAGGTTCACCTTGCAGTGAAATGCTTACCTACAAGCCCTTAACCAACAATGCAGTTTTAAGAAAAAACAAGTGTTAAGAAAGTATTTACTAAATAAACTGAAGTAAACAATACATTTAAAAAAATGAAAATAGAAAAGTAACAAATAATTAAAGAGCAACAATAAAATAACAGTAACAAGGGGGGTACTGGTACAGAGTCAATGTGCGGGAGCACAGGTTAGTCGAGGTCATGGGTACATTTGTGGGATTCCCCTGACTGTCTGCCCGGGCGGTGAGGCATCGGGAAGTGGACATGTTGATGCTGTGAGAGATGACAGACAGGGTCCCCTGCAACTATGACACTGTTAGCTAATAGTTCTCACATCCTCAGCAAAGCACACACGCACTCATCAGCACTGCATGCATGTCCGCGTGCGTGCCTGCGTGTGAGTGTGTGTATGTGAAAGAGAATGGGAGACGTAGAGAGAGGTTGTGTGTGAGAGAGATAAAGAGAGAAAAGGAGATGGAAAGTGAGCGTGGAGACGGAAAAGAAAGCAAAAAGTGAAAACGAAAGAAAGAAACAATCAGGGAAGCGTTACTGTGTCTATTCTGTGGAGCCACCTAAAATGCCAGTAAACAAGATGCCACATGGCCGCCATCTTGTGATCATGTTTGTTTGCAGGGCATTATTGTGGTACCCCTCTGCATGCTTAGTTTCCTTCATTACACTCTTAAGGGGGAAAGTGCCAAGTAGAATCATGTAGGGTTCTTCGGTTTGGTGCAAGGTTGAAACCTTTGCAGAGGGTTCTACCTAGAACTCTCTATGTAGGGTTCTTCATAGAACCCCCTGTAAATGGTTCTACCTAGAACCCTCTGTGAACGGTTCCACCAGCCTTATTAGCCTTTAAAATTCAACTCTTTATGACAATACATGAAGTCTATCATAAGTACTTTCTTTGAGAGTCATACCCTAACACAGCGTGTTAGGAAACTCCTGGTTTTCAGGCCACATCTGGTCTGCAGTTCACGTTATGCTGACTTGCAAAGTTATGTGAAATCACCCACAACCTGCGGAATGACTATCAGGGTAGGGAAGATTTGATTCATGGGACTATCTAAACTAGGAAAACCATCTCAGTAATGGGTGCAATATGTATTACTTCTAACAGATTGGATTACTTTATAAAAATGTACATCATGTATCTTTATGTAGCATAAGATCAATCAATGTACAAGCACAAACACAGACATTAAAACAAACAATTCTGAAAATCAACCTGTAATGGAGCATGCTGGGAAATATGATAATGATAGGTGTGGTTTTGAGGATTTACTCCCTTCTTGCCTTCCAAAGAATATTCAAAGAACCCTTTCTTCCAAAAACGGTTCTTTAGGATAAAAAAGATTATTGGTTGAACTCTTTGCCTAACAAAGAACCCTTGTCTTCCATAAAGGGTTCTTAGGAGCAAAACTCAAAACTATTCTTTGTAGAAACCTAGCCCTCCTCAAAGAGACTTTTGGAACCCTTCTTTCTAAGAGTGTAGGACTCGGTTATCTCGGCAGTGTCATCGTATGTCCGTGTCCTACTAAATACATGATTACAGGCTTGATTTGTGCTGGGTGATATACTGTTTGTTGCTGTTGGCTGTCTCCTTTAAGTCAAATGTGCAGGCAGGCGGCCAAACACACACACACACACACACACACGCACACGCACACGCACACGCACACATACACCCTGCATCTCAAACAGAGGAGAGAGAGAGAGAGAGAGAGGTCTTGGAGTGGTCGAGACATAGTCGGGGACTTAAACCATGCCCTGTGGTTGAGTTGGGAGACCACAATTCTCACTTATTATCCTAAGGATAAAACAAGCCATCACATGGACAAACAAACTCCATAGATCAGTGGTGGGATGGTTGAAAGATGACAGGAAGAGGAGGAACAGAAGAGGAAGGTAAGGGAGGACACAGGACGGTGACGTGGATACAGATGGCATCGTTTGGAAGTTCTTGTCTTGATCAAAGAAGAACTGGAAGACCATTCCCACTGACCACACCCTCCGAGCCAGGAGGGGACTAAAACAGTTCAAACACAAGACAACCTGTCCTGTGCCCGACCAAGCAGAGTCCCATTACAGGCAGACAAACAGACCAACACAAGCAAGTCTAGTACTGTCTGATTGCCTAGCCTACCACTGCAGTTTCAGAGTCACTGCACACAGACACTCAGAGGACTCCTAGTGGCCTGCCTCGACTCCCACTGCCAGGCTCCGAGTGCTTCGTGTCACGGCTACAGCCGTTATAGCCCCAGTCCTTGCATGCACACACATAGTTCAGTCCTTCGGGGGCACAGGCTATGGCAGGGTGATAACTTCAGCTGTGACAACAGTCATATTCCCAGAGCTGTGTCTCTAAGCTGCTAATTGGAGGAAGTTGATTTGTCCCTTGAGAGGAAGTAAGGAGCCGATGAAAGACCTCCTGGGATACATATCCGCCACCGAATGGCCCCCTGCGCTAATGCAGGGTGGTTTATGAGGAGACGACGCTACACAGGCAAACACACACCCTGCATCTAAAACTGAGCAGAGGAGAGAGAGCGAGAGGCCCTGGGGTTGCGTTTAATGAAGCTGACCTGAATCAGGTCAGGGAGCTGACTTCAACCATGTGCTGTGGTGGGAGTTGTGGGGCCCAACGATTCTCACTTATATATCAGAAGGATACAACAAACCATCAAATGCAAATGGGTAAAGTCCAGAGAGTAGTGGTGGGATGGTAAGAAGATGACAGGAAGAGGAACCGGAAGGTAGGGAGGACACCAGACGGTGATGAGGATACAGATTAGTGGTGCGCGAAGGTCAGCTGTTTGTTCACCCGCCCGCAATGACTAATAATTACATTTACATTTAAGTCATTTAGCAGACGCTCTTATCCAGAGCGACTTACAAATTGGTGCATTCACCTTATGACATCCAGTGGAACAGCCACTTTACAATAGTGCATCTAAATCTTTTAAGGGGGTGAGAAGGATTACTTTATCCTATCCTAGGTATTCCTTAAAGAGGTGGGGTTTCAGGTGTCTCCGGAAGGTGGTGATTGACTCCGCTGTCCTGGCGTCGTGAGGGAGTGTGTTCCACCATTGGGGAGCCAGAGCAGCGAACAGTTTTGACTGGGCTGAGCGGGAACTGTACTTCCTCAGTGGTAGGGAGGCGAGCAGGCCAGAGGTGGATGAACGCAGTGCCCTTGTTTGGGTGTAGGGCCTGATCAGAGCCTGGAGGTACTGAGGTGCCGTTCCCCTCACAGCTCCGTAGGCAAGCACCATGGTCTTGTAGCGGATGCGAGCTTCAACTGGAAGCCAGATAATATAATCCATAATCCATAAATAATCCATCCACAACCGCCCTACTATATGCGGTAGGCCCGCACCCGACCCTAACCTGCAAGTATAGAAAATGCTCTATAGGCTACAGTCAAAGACAGCAGGACGATTTCTTGACGGGTGCAGTTTTTTTTGTTGTTGCCTGATTTAGATACGTTTCTGCTTGTAAGTAGGCTGTTTGTTAGTCAACGTGTCTAAAATTAGATACGTGTAGGTTCTCTTTTGTCCTTATATGAGAATGAGAAATGGTTCTCAACTAGCCTGCCTGGTTGAATAAAGGTGAAATCAAATTAAATATGTATGTTGCCCTAGAAGACTAAATAAACCCCTTGCTCACCAGAATAATGTGATCGATTGATAGAATGAATTCTTCAATCTAGTTGACATCGGTAAAGTTTCCTCTGTCATCTTTCATGACGTTTCGGGACTGGAGACAATAAAACAACAAATGAAAAACGGGAAAGATATTCTGTGCAAAATGTCCAAATGACATCGGTTTGACCGGTTGTAAGAAAAAATGAAGCTGTGAAAACGACCCAACGTCTTTCTGATAAGATTTCACTTCGGCTTCCATGCATATTTTATGTGGTTGAAATACTATCAAGGTTCATGATGCTTTTACGATGAAGACGGCACCTCTACAGATGGTATCTAACTGAGCATCGCATTCTCTCGAGATGCAGAAATAAATCAATCATATTTCTTCACTCCTGTTTCCAAGTCCAAATTTTGCCTACATTTGGTGAATAATTTTACTGCAAGAAATGCTTAGATCTGCAGTATTTATTATTAAGGCTATAGCCCTATTCACACGAGACTAGTATTACCAGATAACTTTGTCTTATCCCAGAATGTGGGTTATTCCAGAGCCGCAATATTTTTGAATTATACATTTGGCGATGTTCAATTCATTGGCACAAAACATGTAAACAAAAGCATTCACTGTGAAAGTTGATAGATGTAGGCCACGCAGCCCTTCGTTCAATTTATCGAAACCGGTTATTGTTTTCTTGCTTAAAACCTCGAGCAACACTTGTCAAACTCAGACATTTCTCTCAAAGCACAGGGATGTCGATTTGCACGGGACAAATATTATCAAAGAACGTTTGCCAGAAAACAGTAGGTTATGCTGGTTAGTCAATGTCCAGATTTAACCCATCTAAACAGCAGGCTACAGTTCCCTTGACGTGCCCTAGGCCTCATTCATAACACAGCCGGCACTGCTATCGTCCTCTCGTACCACTTCATCAAATCTTTTTCCAAACATGACTTTTCTGGCCCTCCCCTTTCTTTATTTTCAACAGCTTTCGCAGCTTTTGTGTTATTGAATTAAACTTCGACAATGTCCTTTTTTTCCCTCCGTGGATTTTGACGTGAACTTTATCTGCCCTTCCCAAAAGCATTATTTGGAGGCTGTGTAGGCTATTTGTCACACATACAGTTAAACCCTAAAGTTTAGGCTCATGCGGTAATAACAGATGGCCTACAATAATGAAAGAAAAACCTCAAGGTAGCCTATATAAATTGCGCAATAATTATACATTTATGGATATTCGAAGGTATTGTTTCTCTTCATTCAACCCGCCCGCCACGCACCCGTCCCTTCAGCCACACAATATTTAATGACCCTGAACCTGTCCTGCCTGCGTCATGTGTCCAGGAGTCCACCCGTATCGTTGGGAGTTCTTGTCTTGATCAAAGAAGAACTGAAAGATCATTCCCACTGACTACTCCCAAACGACTCCCTAACCCGAACCCAAGCCAGGAGGGGACTAAAACTTTTAAAACACAAGGCAACCTGTCCTGTGCCCGACCAAGCAGAGTCCCACTACAGACAGACAGACAGATAGACAGACCAACACAAGTAAATCTAGTACTGTCTCTTTGCCGGGCTCGAAATGTCACTGCAGTTTCAGCCTCACTGCACACAGACATCATTCCTAGTGGCCTGCCGTGACTCCTGAGTGCTTTGTGTCACCGTGAAAGCCATCACAGCCCCCCCCCCCCCCACACACACACACATAGTTAAGTCCTTCGGGGGCACAGGCTATGGCAGGGTGATAACTTCAGCTGTGACAACAGTCATATTCCCAGTGCTGTGGCTCTAAGCTGCTAATTGGAGGAAGTTGATTTGTCCCATGAGAGGAAATAAAGAGTTGATGAAAGACCTCCTGGAGAAAACAGATAGCCCTATGGGACACATCCGCCACCAAATGGCCCTCTGCGCTAAAGCGGTGTGGTTTATGAAGAGACGACACTAGACAGGCAAACACACAAAAAAGGGTTCACGGACAGGTTCAAATGAATTGAAGCCGTCACACAGGTTCTCTGCTCTTTGCTCCTGTCTCATATCATTGCTCTCCTCTGCTGATGAGGGTGATGAGAGGTTCTCTCAGCGCGAGCCAAGGTTCCTCCCAGCACACCCGATGCTGACCTCTAACCTCTCCTCTGGCGGTCCCGTGTGGCTCGGTTGGTAGAGCATGGCCCTTGTGATGTCAGGATCGTGGGTTCGATTCCCGAGCTGGGGCTACCAGTACGACGACTGTAAGTCGCTTTGGATAAAAGACTCTCTATATATTAGGTGTGTTGTTATTGTACCTGGGTCTCTGTCCCCCGCAGAAAGCAGTGTTCACGACGGAAGCAATGGCAACGATGGCAGCGTGTGTGGCAGTGACTCCACCTTCTACAGGCAGAGTGAAGGTACACAACCCCATATAGGTGGTGTCCTGGTCAAAAGTAGTGCACTACACAGGGGATGGGATACCATTTGGCATATACACCCATGGAAACCAACAAATGAATAAGCGTCATTTGTAGCATGTATATCCGTTTCAACAGGCTAGCACATTACATATATCCACCGCATGACACAGCATTACCGTAGGGGGGGTGTTGTACTACACACCCACTGCGTGGTCCTCTTGGTCAAGAGGTCTGTGACCCTCCCAGTCGGCCACTTGTGTGTGAATCACCACAGCCCTGACATTAGCCTGTAAACAAACCACTTTGCTCTGCACAAGCAGATATATCTGTAATTAAATCTGCTCCTGAAGGGCTGCAAGTAAACGTGTGTGTGTGTGTGTTTGTTTGCAGGACACAGCATGGCAGAGACCCTCACTGTTGCCCTGCGTGTTGCTGAGGAGGCCATAGAGGAAGCCATTGCCAATGCAGAGGAGTTTACTGACAGCTTGGTGAGACAATAGTCCTGGTGTGTGTGTGTGTGTTTGTTTCCCTCTCTCTATTTCTCTCTGTCTCACTCTCTCTCTTTCTCTCTGTTTCGCTCAGATTCAGATCAGCTTTATTAGCATGAATGACAAGGCCACTGTTGCTAAAGCGACGTGAGATAATGACAACAATAACAGTAAAAAAATAAGTCATTTCTTCTCTCTCTCACCATGTCTCTTTTTTGGGGGGGTTTGGTGCTTGTTTTTCTGTAGTGCTGACCAGGCTTTGATGTCTCTGTGTTGCAGGAGAAGCAGAATGAGGCTTGCTACCTACGGGACCACAAAGAGGAGCTTATAGAGGAACTTGCCACGACCATCGTACAAAAAGTACGTTTAGACTCTGGTGTGGAGTTTTCGGTCACATCTAACATTGTCCTCTCTCTCTCGCTCTTGCTCCGCTCCTCTCCTTTCCTCTCCCAGATCATCCAGAGGAGGAAGCGTTCAGAGATGCAGACAGAGTATGACTTTGTTTGGCCCCAGAGCCAGGGCCAGCCCCAGGGCAGTGAGATGTCCTCCCCCAGCCAGCCCCCTCACAGCACCCTGGCCCAGGCCAACCAGGCCCACCTCAAGAGTTCCTATTCCCTCTGGGTCAGTCTGGTTAGGAAGCCCTCACTACACTACACTACCTTACACTACGCTACCATGTACTAAGCTATGCTACACTACGCTACCATGCTCAATGCTACGTTACACTACGATATGTTATGTTTCACTACACTACGCTATGCTATGTTACACTGCACTACAGTACATTACAATACAGTACAGTACAGTACATTCTTAGGGCTGCAATTCCGTGAACGGGATTGATATGACAACAGCCAGTGAAAGTGCAGGGCGCCAAATTCAAAATAACAGAAATCTCATAATTAAAATTCATCAAAACATACATGTATCTTATACCGTTTTAAAGGTACTCTTGTTGTTAATCCCACCACAGTGTCCGATTTCAAATAGGCGTTACAGTGAAAGCACCACAAACGATTGTTAGGTCATCACCAACTCACAGAAAAATTCTGCCATTTTTCCAGCTAAAGAGAAGAGTCACAAAAAGCACATATCGAGATAAAAATAATCACTAACCTTTGATGATCTTAATCAGATGACACTCATAGGACTTCATGTTAAACAATATATGTATGTTTTGTTCATATTTATATAAAACAATCTCGGTATACATTGGAACGTTACTTTCACTCGTTCCAAAAACATCCGGTGATATTGCAGAGAGCCACATCATTTTACAGAAATACTCATTATAAATGTTGATAAATACAATTGTTAGACATGGGAATATAGATATACCTCTCCTTAATGCAACCTATGTGTCAGATTTCAAAAAAACTTTACGGAAAAAGCAAACCATGCAATAGTCTGAGACGGCGCTCAGAAAAAATATAAAAATATCCGCCATGTTGGAGTCAACAGAAATCAGAAATAACACTATAAATATTCCCTTACCTTTGATGATCTTCATCTGAATGCACTCCCAGGAATCCTAGTTCCACAATAAATGTTTGTTTTGTTCAATAATGTCCATTATTTATGTCCAAGTAGCTACATTTGTTAGTGCGTTTAGTGCACAAATCCAAACGCTCGTGCAGGTCCAGCCGAACGTGGGACGAAAACTTCAAAAAGTTATATTACAGGTTGAAGAAACTTGTCAAACTAAGTATAGAATCAATCTTTAGGATGTTATCATAAATCTTCAATAACGTTCCAACCGGAGAATTCCATTGTCTGTAGAAATACCATGGAACGCAGGTTGTTATCATGTGAAATGCGCATGACCAGGACCTGGCTCTCTGCCAGACCACTGACTCAAAGAGCTCTCATCCGGCCCCACAATACAGTAGAAGCCCAATTCAAGTTTCTAAAGACGGTTAACATCTAGTGGAAGCCTTAGGAAGTGCAACATAACCAATATCCCACTGTGTATTCAATAGGGGCTGTGTTTTTACATTTAAGTCAAATGTTTGGGGCAATATTTCTCAAGTAAAAAAAAATTGTTGTCTCATGTTGACTGACAACATTTCATTGAAGAATCCCGTCCATAGTTTCACTCATACTAGGAGTAGTTCTGTTGACCAATCACCGACAAAGGGGCGTATACTTTGTCTACTCAACTACGACTTGTTTGTGTGCTTGAACATCTGAAAATAAACCCTGCTGAACACCAAAACTAACAAAAACCTAACCACAATTTGTCATAATATGTACATGAACTGTTTTATAATATATAATATAATAATAATATATAATAATAATATATGCCATTTAGCAGACGCTTTTATCCAAAGCCATGTGTGCATACATTCTACGTATGGGTGGTCCCGGGAATCGAACCCACTACCCTGGCGTTACAAGCGCCATGCTCTACCAACTGTGCTACAGAAGGACCACCACCTACACTACCCTACCCTTTGTCCTGACCAGTATAGCCTGTAGGTAGGGCCTGGAACTTTGGGGTATGACTAGGACCCAGAGTTTTCTCCCTGGTCAGGGCAAGGAATTCTTGGCCTTAAGTGAGGAGATATGGGGACAGACAGGGTTGAGGTCTGGCAAAGAACAAATGTAATTGCTTTAAATGTGCTGGCAGATTTTCCCATGAATGGTCCTCTCCTGAGGGCTGTGTAACCTGTTTGTACCTGTGAGTTATACAGTAGCTTTCCAGGGAAACCTCTACGCGCACACACACACACACACACACACACACACACACACACACACACACACACACACACACACACACACACACACACACACACACACACACACACACACACACACACACACACACACACACACACACACACACACACACACACACACACACACACACACACACCTGGCAGTGTTTCACAGGGAAGTCAGTGGGGACCTGGCTGAGATTTGTTATCGTCCCGTGTGTGTGTGAGGAACAGCAGTGTGGAATCAAAGCTACGCTCCCATCCCGTCTCCTGTCCCAGTCTGTCTGTTACACTCAACCATGATCAAAGTCCTGCAGAAATACACAGAGATTCTCCTCCACGCCCTGGCCCACAGAGGGATGGGTTCCCTTTATAAATGCTCTGCAAACACACACATCCAGGCACACACAGCACACACACACACAAAGCGTGCGCAGACACAAACACAGGCGCCCACATACACACATACTTGGCGTTCACATACAGTCACACTTACTCACTCACACACACACACACACACACACACACACACACCTGGCAGTGTTTCACAGGGAAGTCAGTGGGGACCTGGCTGAGATTTGTTATCGTCCCGTGTGTGTGTGAGGCAGGCACAGCAGTGTGGAATCAAAGCTACGCTCCCAGCCCGTCTCCTGTCCCAGTCTGTCTGTTACACTCAACCATGATCAAAGTCCTGCAGAAATACACAGAGATTCTCCTCCACGCCCTGGCCCACAGAGGGATGGGTTCCCTTTATAAATGCTCTGCAAACACACACATCCAGGCACACACACAGCACACACACACACAAAGCGTGCGCAGACACAAACACAGGCGCCCACATACACACATACTTGGCGTTCACATACAGTCACACTTACTCACTCACACACACACACACACACACACACACACACACACACACACACACACACACACACACACACACACACACACACACACACTCTGCCTATGAATGAGCGCAGAGTGATGTGTGTGTGTGTATGTACGTCCGTAAGGAGAGATTTAGTCGTATTTGGTTGAGATTAGTTATTCATACACTGTTTTTTGTTTGTAATTTTAGTTCTCTGATACAGAGATTGTAGTTCTCTGGTGCCCAGATTGTAATTCTCTTATACCCAGATTGTAGTTCATTGGTGCCCCCTGCAGACTCTTTAAATGAATTACAACCATTGGACTGGCAGCGCATCCCTTAATGGCACCCTATTCCCTATAGTATACTACTTTGTAGGGAATCGGGTGCCATTTGGGACGTAACCTGAAAGTCAGTCTTACAATGTACCAGGATGCCGGAAGAACACAAACTCCAGTTGCCATTTACAGGTCGCAATTGTAAATGAGAACTTGTTCTCAACTTGCCTACCTGGTTAAATAAAGGTGAAATAAATCAAATAAAAAATTACAATACCTTCTGAGATTTTTACCAAACGACCAGTTCAGTTGGAGCAGTGAAGACCAGGCTGTGGTCAGTGGTATCCACATTGCCACCCAAACAAACCAAGCTAATCTTTTGTACCTAAGCTGGAATTGGAGTGTGGGAAAATTCCTCCCCGGAACAAAATGTTGCCACTGTGCCTGTTACATTTGAAGCTTTCCTTGGCTGGTCGGCCCAAAATTCATCATTTTGTGTCACCTTTTCAGCACTTGTTGTTTTTAAAGTGTTGTAGTCTATCATTTACGTGTGTGTGTGTGTGTGTGTGTGTGTGTGTGTGTGTGTGTGTGTGTGTGTGTGTGTGTGTGTGTGTGTGTGTGTGTGTGTGTGTGTGTGTGTGTGTGTGTGTGTGTGTGCACAGAGGTCGCGGTCTGCGTTCTCCCTGACCAGTGACGATTCTCCAGAGAAGAACACCGAGGCACTAGTAGGGGCGGGGGGAGGTGGAGAGGTACAGGACTACGCCTCTCTGAAGAAGGAGACCGCCAGGGCCTCCTCACTGCCCAGCTGGAAGAGTGTAGACCGCCTGGACAACTCCAGTAAGTAAGACACACACTGAAACATGGATCCCTGATACAGTCGCGCACACACACATATTAGAGACGCCCAGAGCAAAATCCTCCGTATTGTCGCACAATATAACGCTCTACGCTCAACCCAGAGAGACATGTCCATACTGTCACGTTTTACATGCAAACACACGTCAGTACTGTCACGTTTTACATGCAAAGACATGTCAGTACTGTCACGTTTTACATGCAAATACACGTCAGTACTGTCACGTTTTACATGCAAAGACACGTCAGTACTGTCACGTTTTACATGCAAAGACACGTCAGTACTGTCACGTTTTACATGCAAAGACATGTCAGTACTGTCACGTTTTACATGCAAAGACACGTCAGTACTGTCACGTTTTACATGCAAAGACATGTCAGTACTGTCACGTTTTACATGCAAAGACATGTCAGTACTGTCACGTTTTACATGCAAAGACACGTCAGTACTGTCACGTTTTACATGCAAAGACACGTCAGTACTGTCACGTTTTACATGCAAAGACATGTCAGTACTGTCACGTTTTACATGCAAAGACATGTCAGTACTGTCACGTTTTACATGCAAAGACACGTCAGTACTGTCACGTTTTACATGCAAAGACATGTCAGTACTGTCACGTTTTACATGCAAAGACACGTCAGTACTGTCACGTCTCTCTGTACAGTCAAACATGTTACATGCAACAGGACAATTCCATACCGTTGCGGTCCCAGGAAGAATGCTGTGTTTGTCACCTACGTAAAGCTCTAGATATGTTTATCTGTGCCTGTATGTACAGGTGCGTCCTCGGTGCTGCAGAGCCCGGACGGTAACTGGATCGCTCTGCAGAGCTCTCAGCACTCCCGTCCCAGCCTGCTGACCAAGAGAAAGTCTCTGGTGTTCAGCGTCCTGGAGAAAGAGTCCGACGTGGTCTCGGCCTACGACGAGATGGGCCCCGAATCCGACCAGGAGGACGACAAGGGGGGCTGGGGGGCCGCGCTGCGCCAGTTCCAAAGGAAACTCTCAGACGAGACGTACTACACGGACTCCCAGCACGACCCTGAGTGGACGTACACCCCGGTCCACCTCCCGGTCACATCGCCCTCTTCGGGCCAGTACACCAACACCGAGACCCTGAACTCTGACTCAGAGTGTTCCTCTGTACCCCCCACCCGACCCGGCAAACCCCTCCAGAACGTAATGAAGAAGACAGGCCCTAACCAGGACCCGTATCTTCATCCCCAGCAAGCTCAGTACCACCATCATCAGCATCAACACCAGAACCCCCCTTTGTACTCGCTCCACCCGGAGGCGCTAGATGTGAACTTTAACCCCAAGGTGACTGGGGACAGTGCGCAAAGCAACCACGTCAGGAGGTCGCGGAGACGCAGGAAGAGCAAGAGGGAGCTGGCGGGGAACCAGGCCCACGCACAGACACACACACAACCACTTTATTCGTCATCTGC
This sequence comes from Oncorhynchus keta, assembly GCF_023373465.1. Lineage (NCBI taxonomy): Eukaryota > Metazoa > Chordata > Actinopteri > Salmoniformes > Salmonidae > Oncorhynchus > Oncorhynchus keta. Next base: position 32,322,603 of record NC_068424.1, on the reverse strand, counting down.
ACAGGTGGGAGGACATTCACTCACAAAGCCTTGAGGAAGGTTTTACTTGCAATGACTGTGATATGTGGTTGTCTTATCTAGCTTGGTTGAATGCACTGACTGGACATCTCTCTGGCTGACAGTGTCTCTGCTAAACCACAAAAATGTCAATGTAAAGATATGGCACGTGTAGCAGCTTCGCCAATCTCTTCACATTGGCAGTAGTAGGTACAGAGTTGTTTTAGTCACCTTTACGACACCTCATTCTAGTTGTTATAAATCTCAACAACAACAACAGAAAAAAAAGTGTTGTCCTTTAGTCAACCCTCATGAGACTGTTGTGAAACATTAGTACACCACTGGGTGGCAGGAAAGGACAATGCTTGTTCATATGGAAGGAGATAAGCATCAAGGTCTCCCTATTGCTCTCTCTTTCATTCTGTCTTTCTCTCCATCTCCGCCCGTAGGAGAACAGTTTCCTGCTGAACGCCCTGCTGAAGAGTGGCATGAGTGAGGAGATGCCTGGGCCTGACGTGGGGCCCGTGCCCGAGACCTCCTCTGCGGTCATGACCCCCGAGCCCAAGAACCAGGACACTGTGGCCCCTAACTCTGCGGCCCCCAGCTCCCCTAACTGCATGGCCCCTGGCCCCCTGTCCCCCAGTAGCTCTGGGCCCGGCTCGGGAGACACACTGGAGCAGGAGCTCTACTCCAAACTGGGCCAGCTGGTTGGACGAGCCAGCAGCGAGGAAGTAGCGAGCTCGTCCGAGGATGAGCCAATCAAAAGCCCCGTAAAGAGAGACAGAGAAAGTGACAGACAGAAAGAGAAGCTGAGGCAGATTGAGAGAGAGCGAGATCATCAGGGACAAAGTGAGAGACAGAGAAGTAAAAGTAGGGATAGGACGAAGCGAGAGACGTTTGAGTCAGTGAACGGGCCGGAACTGAAAAAGAGAGAGCGACTAAGGGAAAGTCTGACATTGAGACAGGAGGAGAGAGTGAAGGAGAGGAGGTTGGAGAGAGGAGGAAAGAGTTTGGAAGAGAAAGTAGATGGCAGGGAAAATAAGACAGTGGAGAAGAACAGGCAAAGTAAGAAACTACAGAGAAAAGAGGTGGACAGAGAGACCGAAAGAAAGGGGGAAGAAGTGGAAGACCGAAACGAAAAGACAGGATCCACGCCCTCCTCGCCTGCAATTACCCCATCTATCCAGGAAGGGGTGCTGTGTGACGGACAGGTAAGCAGAGAGAGGCAGAATAGGAGGTCTTTGTTTCATATTTAGCTTCAGCCATAGAGTTGGAAAGAGGGACAAATCGAATGATAGGGATATGGATAATTGGATAGGGATGATTGACCCAAAGCCTGTTTTAGCATGGGAAAAGATAGGAGATGAGCTCTTTAGTACATCTCTATGGCTTTAGCCTATCATACATGACCTGTATGTCCTGTTTGTGTCGTCACCTACACACCGCAGGCGGCTACCCTATCTTTACTCTTATATTAAGCTCTCTGTTTCTCCTTTATCTCGTTTCTCTCGGTCACTCCTTTATTTTCCCTCCCTTTCTTCTGGCTGTACCATCCCGAACCTCTTCCTCCCTCCTTGCCAACCCGTTCTCACCTCTTCTCTCATCCACATCTTTCTGTGCCATCCGTGTCCCACATCTGTCTTTCTCCCGTTTCTCTCGATATCCCCCCCTCCCCCGTCTCCCTTTCTCCTTTGTCTTTCTGTCCGTCCATCTGTCCGTCCGCGCATGTCTGTCTGTCGCAAGAGACAGAATGGGGTGGAACTACAGCAGAGGCTACAGTTGCTCTCCTCTCTCTTACAGCAGGTGAGATTTACTGTCTCTATAACACAGTCAGTCAGGACATCACATATGCACACACACACACACACACACACACACACACACACACACACACACACACACACACACACACCTTGTATGCGACATGACTAACCACAGTCCCAACCTTAACATTCACGTGATGCAACCCCAAAACAATCAAATTAATCAGATTGCTGTGGTGGACAACGCACACTAACACACACTCACTGCGTCTATCTGATGATTCACTTCTGACAATTCTTAGACACTCTGTCACCAGTAAGGCATCATCAAGTGAAACATGGTTATTTTGTCAGGGGCCATCGTGCGTCACGCTCTCTCTCTGATTTACTTCAGTTGTGTCGTAAATAGCACCCTATGCCCTATATAGTTCACTACTTTTAACCAGTGCGTGTAGGGAATAGTGTACCATTTGGGACGTTGGTTTATTTTAGGGACTTCTGGACACAATCTGGTATAATTGTTATTCAAAGCCACTAGATGGAGTCATGAGTGAAAAGCTGATGGTGCTGTATTCATTTTAGACATAAAAGGCCGACTGCATTAGCTTGTACCCTTACGGAAAAACCACATGATTTCATATGTGGAAATCACATTAATTCCCGTGAAATTGTCACGTTTTGCCTAATGTCTAATTTTATTTCACGTGATGTTTCACATGTGGATTTTCACGTTATCACATAAACCTTTCACATGTGGTTTTTGAACACTTCTCATGTGATGATATTTCATATGAAGTTTCACGTGGATATCTTTCACGTGAGATTTCACAGGTGATGCCCTGCAAATTAAAATGTGTCGTTAGGATGTCTCCAGGAACATCACGCAGTCGCAGTGTTTTCAACTTACATATTTGACACACTTTGACATACTGTGCTTTCAGGAAGTATTCACACCCCTTGACTTATTCCACATTTTGTGGTGTTAAAGCCTGAATTTAAATTAGATTAAATTGAGATTGTTGGTCACTGGCCTAAACACAATACGCCATCATGTAAAAGTGTAATTATGTTTTTAGACTTTTGTTTACAAATGAATAAAACATGAAAAGCTGAAATGTCTTGAGTCAATAAATATTCAACCCCTTTGTTATGGCAGCCTAAATAAGTTCAGGGGTAAATATTTTCTTAACAAGTCACATGATAAGTTTCACATGTTTTTTGAAGGACTGCCTCATCTCTGTACCCCACACATACAATTATCTGTAAGGTACCTCAGTCGAGTACTGAATTTCAAACTTGAATTTCACATTTTAATATCTCACGAAGAAGGTACCTATTGGTAGATGGATATATATCTTTTTAAAGCAGACATTGAATATCCCTTTGAGCACAGTGAAGTCATTATCAATACACCGTGTCACTAAAGCGATACAGGCATCCTTCCTAACACAGTTGCCAGAGAGGAAGAGAACTGCTCAGGGAATCACCGTGAGCCCAATGGTCACTTTAAAACAGTTTGCGTTTAATGATTGATCAACAACATTGTAGTTACTCCACAATACGAACCCAATTGACAGTGAAAATAGGAAATCCTGTACAGATAAAAAATGTTTTTATCTAAAACGTGCATCCTGTTTGCAACAAGGCACTAAAGTAATACTGCAAACAATGTGGCACAGCAATTCACTTTTTGTCCTGATTTGGAGCAAATACAATAAAATACATTACTGAGTACCACGCTCCATATTTTCAAGCATATTAGTGGCTGCATCATGTTATGGGTATGCTTGTAATGGTTATGGACTGGGTAGAAGAAAAACAGAATGGAGCTAAGCACAGTCAAGATTCTAGGAAAACCGAGTTCAGTCTGCTTTCCACCAGACACTGGGAGATAAATAACCTAAAACATAAATCTACACTGGAATTGCTTACCAAGAAGACCGTGAATGTTGCTGAGTGGCCGAGTTACAATTTTGATTTAAATCTGCTTGAAAATCTATGGAAAGACCTGATAAAAATGGTTAGCAATGATCAACAACCAATTTCACAGAGCCTGAAGAATTTTGAAGATAATAATGGGCAAATGTTGCACAATCCGTGTGTGGAAAGCTCTTATAGACTTACCCAGAAAGACGCTGCCAAGGGTGCTTCTACAAAGCACAGGTAAAAAAATATATGGCAAATAGAAATCAAACTGGATGGTCTACAGGGATAGATGGGAGGGGTTGAGGGTAGCTGAAGGATGGGACTGGTCTACAGGGATAGATGGGAGGGGTTGAGGGTAGCTGAAGGATGGGACTGGTCTACAGGGATAGATGGGAGGGGTTGAGGGTAGCTGAAGGATGGGACTGGTCTACAGGGATAGATGGGAGGGGTTGAGGGTAGCTGAAGGATGGGACTGGTCCACAGGGATAGATGGGAGGGGTTGAGGGTAGCTGAAGGATGGGACTGGTCTACAGGGATAGATGGGAGGGGTTGAGGGTAGCTGAAGGATGGGACTGGTCCACATGGATATATGGGAGGGGTTGAGGGAGCTGAAGGATGGGACTGGTCTACAGGGATAGATGGGAGGGTTGAGGGTAGCTGAAGGATGGGACTGGTCTACAGGGATAGATGGGAGGGGTTGAAGGTAGCTGAAGGATGGGACTGGTCTACAGGGATAGATGGGAGGGGTTGAAGGTAGCTGAAGGATGGGACTGGTCTACAGGGATAGATGGGAGGGGTTGAGGGTAGCTGAAGGATGGGACTGGTCTACAGGGATAGATGGGAGGGGTTGAGGGTAGCTGAAGGATGGGACTGGTCCACAGGGATAGATGGGAGGGGTTGAGGGTAGCTGAAGGATGGGACTGGTCTACAGGGATAGATGGGAGGGGTTGAGGGGAGCTGAAGGATGGGACTGGTCTACAGGGATAGATGGGAGGGTTGAGGGTAGCTGAAGGATGGGACTGGTCCACAGGGATAGATGGGAGGGGTTGAGGGGAGCTGAAGGATGGGACTGGTCTACAGGGATAGATGGGAGGGGTTGAGGGTAGCTGAAGGATGGGACTGGTCTACAGGGATAGATGGGAGGGGTTGAGGGAGCTGAAGGATGGGACTGGTCTACAGGGATAGATGGGAGGGTTGAGGGTAGCTGAAGGATGGGACTGGTCTACAGGGATAGATGGGAGGGTTGAGGGTAGCTGAAGGATGGGACTGGTCTACAGGGATAGATGGGAGGGGTTGAGGGTAGCTGAAGGATGGGACTGGTCTACAGGGATAGATGGGAGGGGTTGAGGGTAGCTGAAGGATGGGACTGGTCTACAGGGATAGATGGGAGGGGTTGAAGGTAGCTGAAGGATGGGACTGGTCTACAGGGATAGATGGGAGGGGTTGAGGGTAGCTGAAGGATGGGACTGGTCTACAGGGATAGATGGGAGGGGTTGAGGGTAGCTGAAGGATGGGACTGGTCTACAGGGATAGATGGGAGGGGTTGAGGGTAGCTGAAGGATGGGACTGGTCTACAGGGATAGATGGGAGGGGTTGAGGGTAGCTGAAGGATGGGACTGGTCTACAGGGATAGATGGGAGGGGTTGAGGGTAGCTGAAGGATGGGACTGGTCTACAGGGATAGATGGGAGGGGTTGAGGGTAGCTGAAGGATGGGACTGGTCTACAGGGATAGATGGGAGGGTTGAGGGAGCTGAAGGATGGGACTGGTCTACAGGGATAGATGGGAGGGGTTGAGGGTAGCTGAAGGATGGGACTGGTCTACAGGGATAGATGGGAGGGGTTGAGGGGAGCTGAAGGATGGGACTGGTCTACAGGGATAGATGGGAGGGGTTGAGGGTAGCTGAAGGATGGGACTGGTCTACAGGGATAGATGGGAGGGGTTGAAGGTAGCTGAAGGATGGGACTGGTCTACAGGGATAGATGGGAGGGGTTGAAGGTAGCTGAAGGATGGGACTGGTCTACAGGGATAGATGGGAGGGGTTGAGGGTAGCTGAAGGATGGGACTGGTCTACAGGGATAGATGGGAGGGGTTGAGGGGAGCTGAAAGATGGGACTGGTCTACAGGGATAGATGGGAGGGGTTGAAGGTAGCTGAAGGATGGGACTGGTCCACAGGGATAGATGGGAGGGTTGAGGGTAGCTGAAGGATGGGACTGGTCTACAGGGATAGATGGGAGGGGTTGAGGGGAGCTGAAGGATGGGACTGGTCTACAGGGATAGATGGGAGGGGTTGAGGGTAGCTGAAGGATGGGACTGGTCCACAGGGATAGATGGGAGGGGTTGAGGGGAGCTGAAGGATGGGACTGGTCTACAGGGATAGATGGGAGGGGTTGAGGGTAGCTGAAGGATGGGACTGGTCTACAGGGATAGATGGGAGGGGTTGAGGGAGCTGAAGGATGGGACTGGTCTACAGGGATAGATGGGAGGGGTTGAGGGTAGCTGAAGGATGGGACTGGTCTACAGGGATAGATGGGAGGGGTTGAGGGTAGCTGAAGGATGGGACTGGTCTACAGGGATAGATGGGAGGGGTTGAGGGTAGCTGAAGGATGGGACTGGTCTACAGGGATAGATGGGAGGGGTTGAGGGTAGCTGAAGGATGGGACTGGTCTACAGGGATAGATGGGAGGGTTGAAGGTAGCTGAAGGATGGGACTGGTCTACAGGGATAGATGGGAGGGGTTGAGGGTAGCTGAAGGATGGGACTGGTCTACAGGGATAGATGGGAGGGGTTGAGGGTAGCTGAAGGATGGGACTGGTCTACAGGGATAGATGGGAGGGTTGAGGGTAGCTGAATGATGGGACTGGTCTACAGGGATAGATGGGAGGGGTTGAGGGTAGCTGAAGGATGGGACTGGTCCACAGGGATAGATGGGAGGGGTTGAGGGTAGCTGAAGGATGGGACTGGTCTACAGGGATAGATGGGAGGGGTTGAGGGTAGCTGAAGGATGGGATTAAAAACAAACAAAAGATAACTATTGGAAAATACATTTTGTCCATAAAATGTATATTATATGTATCAGCTATTATAAGTTGGATGCAGTTTCTAAAAGCGCTTTCTAAACACATATGTCGTAGTAGGAAATGGAGCCGTGTGTTGGAGCCGTGTGATAATGATGTATATTGGTAATGTACTATAGGTGACGACCAAAACTCCGGCTCCCATTACCCATCTACGTACTCAGTCGGTACCTGAAATCTTTCCCTCTCGCTCTTTGCTCTCTAAGTCACCTCTGAGTGTTCAAAAGGAGCCGCCTCTCATCTCCTCTCGTCTCCCACTCGAGTGCCACCCCTTACCACCCACACTATACACACTTCCTTTCAAGCCCACGTACGTCGCTAGCTAGCTAACGCGTCTTAAAAAGAGAGAGAGAGAAAGGGGTGTGGATCAATGCACTTGTTAGTCCCACAGATCAAAGCTTCAAGCCAAGGATTATCTCATTATTGAATTACATCGATCTCTCTCCTTCTCCCTCATCCCTCTCACCTTTTCATCCATTCAGATGTACTTGTTTGTACTTTACAGCAGGGGTGTTGTTTGTTCGTCTTGTAGGTTCGAGACTGCACTTTCACTTATCGTGTTTTCTCACATTTTCTACTTTTCTAGTGGTTTGGTAGAGGAAAATGTATATACAGTAATTGTAACTCTGTTAGGTAACCCTACCATGACCTGGAATCTAGTAATAAAGGTCAACAGCTCCCCTCCTCTTCCACATGAAGCGTCACACTCTTCATCCTCCACCTGATTGCTCCTTGCAGGTTGACATGAGTCGTGACGATGTGTGTGTGTGTGCTGCACTGATTGGAGGTGTAAAAGCTCTGTGTGTCATTGAGGACCATGCTGTAAACATCTCACTTGGACCCTGTTACGACTCTCCTCTTGACTGTTTCATATTTGTTTGTACCCACTAATGATAGTCATGTTCGTGCCTGTGTGTGTCTGACTCGTATCTCTGTGTGTGTTGTGTGTCTGTTTCTATGTGGCATGTCTTTGTGTGTGTATGTGATGTGTGTGTGTGTCTTGACGTGTGTGTGCACGTGTGTGTGTGTTGAGCAGAAGTACTCGGCCGCATCGCTGTGCAGTATCACCACAGAGGTACTGAAGGTGCTCAACGCCACAGAGGAACTGATTGGTGAGGCGGGGGGCGATAGTGTCACCCCCTCTGAGTGCATGAGCGCGTCTGAGTCCTTCCTCAGCAACTTAGAGACCCGGAAACTGGACCAGAAACTCACCAAGATGGAGGAAAACGTAAGACCCAGTGCCTACATACATCTCAATGTTGGTGGTCACTATCTGGCCATGCTAGAAAGGACCAAATGCAGCGCTTTCTAAACCCTAAACTTAATCCTTATCTTAACCTCCACCATAACCCTAGATTTAAAAAAAGAGTAAATAGCATATGTGTACTTGCTCATCTGAACTCACTATCTGAGCCACTTTTGTCCATCTTAGCATGACCATATAGTGACTACCACCTGTAAAGACTAAACAAGAAAGGCCCAAGGATAGAGCCCTGTGGGTCCCCAACATTGTTATGCTCAGCACCTGTGCCCATTGACCTTTCCTGTAACACGTGACTTGTCCCTGTAGGTGTACATGGCTGCGGGGGCGGTGTACGGCCTGGAGGCGTCACTGGGGGACCTGGAGAAGGTGGCCCGAGGCATCAGCAGTGGCACCTCAGACAGAGACCTGGCCTTCCTGGAGGACCAGGTGGCCACTGCTGCCGCCCAGGTGCAGCAGTCTGAGCTCCAGGTAGGGGGTCCATTCATATCCAAACGCCCAGCTGTTTCTATGACTGCATTCCATGCTGATGACATTGCAGACGCAGGTCAGATGTGATGCTTGCCCAACTGTGTAGTTGACGACGTGGCAATGTGTTGGGGATGGAATGCAACCAATGTTTGATGGTCCTGTAAGAATGCAGGTTTTAATGTGGAGACTGGAGAGAATGTGGCAATGTGTAATTGTATTCTAATGGTGTCTTCTAAATGAACCTGTTTCATTCATTCATTAAATTAACCTGAGCCTTGATGTACTCTACAATACATCTACAGCAAATGTCGTTTTTATTTTCGGAATCATTTGGAATCTTTCTCCTCCAGGTATCAGACATCGAGGAGAGGATACTATCTCTAAAAACAGCTGGACTGAATGTCACCGCCTGCAATCGTTTCTCCAACTTCTCCAAGCCAAAACCTACGGTATACTGTAGTATATTCCCACCAGACAATTATTACACACAGCTACACCCTCATATGGCCACTGTATTCACCGTACTGATCTGTCACTCTGCAGCCTCAAACCCTTGACACATCACGCCAACAGAGGAGAAAACTACCTGCCCCTCCGGTCAAAGGTAACGGACAACTTGTTGAATTGATCACAAAGGAAACCTTTTGCTGTTGAACAATGTTAAATGTTCTATTTAATCCATTTACTTTTCCTACTTCTGTTAAATGGAGTTTATAGGATTGGCTCCCCTTGATGATAGAAAAAAGTAATTGGTCGCAAAAAAGACCCAAACTTTGTCACTTCATAAAATCCTACGATTTTCAGACTGTGTAATGTCACACCGTCACAATGAAAAGTTTTTTTTCCCTTTCAGGAGTTTGAAAATACACTCACACCCTCTTTACGCTTTGATGTGCGTGTTGCATCGATCGCGGGCTGACGTCACTGTGGCAACACGATGTTGTCTGCTCCACAGGATAACGCACCCTTTTTTCATGTGCGGACGGACATTGGCTTGGCAGAAAGATTTTGTGTTCACACTTAGAAGACTAACATCACATTTGGATCTAAAGGAAGAGGTTGAATGGATGCCAGGCTAAGTGTACCAGGTAGAGAGGGAAGATATAGAAAGGAAAGAGAGAGGCTCCATTAGGAACGAGAGAAGGAGCACACAGAATAGGAGACGAATCGGACGGCTGCACCATTAGCCAATGGGGGCACGCTTCTTTTCATGTTAATAATTCATTCATTATTAATCAGGGTTTTCTTCTTTTTTTTTTGACACCAACAAGCAGCTTTTCCACATGGTCAATGAAATCACTCTGTTTTTAGCCTTTACTTTCCAAGTAAAACACAACACAACAGAGGCTAAATCAAAGAAGTGTCATATAATCATAAAGCATTGATTTCAGATAGGAGTCGACGGTGCATCTTTTGAAAGAGACTCATTAGACAATCAATCAATCAAATGTCTTTGTAAAGCCTTTTTGTACATCAGTAGATGTCACACAGTGCTGTTACAAAAACCCAGCCTAAAACCACAAAGAGCAAGCAATGCAGATGTAGAAGCACAGTGGCTAGGAAAAACTCCCTAGAAAGGCAGGAACCTAGGAAGAAAGCTCGAGAGGAACAAGGCTCTGAGGGCTAGCGATTCCTCTTCTGGATGTATCGGTGGCAATTATAGGAATACAGGGCCATTAACACTAGATCCCTCTTCAAGATGTTCAAATGTTCATAGATGACCAGCAGGGTCAAATAATAATCACAGTGGTTATAGAGGGTGCAACAGGTCAGCACCTCAGGAGTAAATGTCAGTTGGCAAATCAATTTATAAAATTTTTGAAATGCGTTTCTCTGCATTTTTGTTGTTGTTATTCTGTCTCTCACTGTTCAAATAAACCTACCATTAAAATTATAGACTGATCACGTCTTTGTCAGTGGGCAAACATACAAAATCAGCAAGGGATCAAATACTTTTTTCCCTCACTGTATATAGTGAAAACAAAAGTCCTAAAAAAAACAGAACCTTGAGGAACACTTATATAGAATCATAAAACACGGGACGAGATGTTAAAAATGGTCCATTGTGCCAATAGATGGAATGCACTCACATGAGATTTGCCGTGGTGCTGACAGAGTGGCATGCAAGGTTTATTTCTTAGACTGGGTTAAGATGTCAATTTTGGGACACATCCTCAGTAGTGTGCCTTCGAATCAGTGGGTGTTTCGGCCTTTAATCACTAAACACCCTCGTCAAAGGTGGCCAGCTAAAGGGTGATCAAGCCTTAGATTGTGTCCCATGCCCAATTAAGATGTCCCACGGGACTATGCAAGGCAGGGCGTCCTCTTCCCTGAGCCAGCCCTACAGCTGACCGCATACCTCATATGCCCTCCTCAAGTTGGAGGGATCTGAATTGGGTTCTCAGGTGGGGGTGGGGGTGGGGGGTCATGAAGTTATTGCCCAGCAAGGGTCCTTCCGTTTGATCCAGATCCACTGGCTGCCTCTTTCAGCTGCTTGAGAAACTGCTCTGATGGTCTGCCGCAGAGCCTGTCCATGGATTCCAAGTTCTTTCAGCAACCTGATGGTGGAAGAAGCCACGAATTCTCTGCATCCCACTTCAACTGGCCAGACTTTTGCATTCCAGCCACGCTGAGTTGCGTCTGCTGCCAACTCTGTGTAACGCAGTTTCTTACGCTCGTAGGCCTCTTCAACAGAGTTTTCCCACGGGACTGGGAGCTCTATGATGTACACAGCCTTTCGTGAAGGGGACCAGAGTACCATGTCTAGCCTAAGGTTGGTAGAAGCAATCTCAGGTGGAAAAAATAATTGCTGGCCAATATCGACAAGCATCTTCCAATCCCGGGCCATGGCTAGGTGTCCAGTTTCTGGCTTCGTAGGAGGATGCTTGGGCCTTTTCTGTCCCTCCCGGATGTATGTTGTTGTTTTGACGGGATTGCTTGTTTTTGGAGGTAATGAATTGGTTGCACTCCTCTTGGTCTCAAGTGCTGCAGCCAGGCTCTTGAGGACCTGATTGTGCCTCCAGGTGTAGCGGCCTTGTGAGAGGCTGGTCTTGCAACCTGTCATTATATGCCCGAGAGTCGCTGGAGCTGGGCAGAGGGGGCAGGTCGAGTCCTCGCCATACCATTGATGTAGATTCTTTGGTGATGGAAGCACATCATAAACAGCTCTTATGATGAAGCTGATGTTCCTTGCCTCCATTTGCCAAAGCTCACTCCAGTTGATCTTTCTCCTCTCCAGGCCTTCCCACCGCGTCCATTGCCCTTGTTTAGCAAGAGAGACAGACTTTGCACTTCTTGCAGACTCCTCCTGTCTGCGCACCTCCTCGACCACCAGCTTTCTGCGTTCAGATGTTGTTGCCTTATGGAACGTTGGTTTGCTTGCTGCCAGGCCAAAGCCTCCTCTTCCATGCTGGATATTCCCCACAATGTCTTGGAGTCTCAGGGCTGATGTTGCTTGCTGCACAGCCTTGGATGATGTCCAGTTTGTAGGGGAGGTGCAGCCTTGCTAATGGTCTGGTCTTTGGAGTCCTTCAATGTCATCTGAAGTCTTACTTTAGAGCACTTGTACTCCTCCGTTAGACTTGTAAGAGGTAGTTCAAGGACCCCTTTGCCATAGAGGCCGATGTTACTCAGGCATCGTGGGACACCCAGCCATTTCTTCACGTATGAGGTAATGGTTCGCTCCATCTTCTCCACTGTTGTTATTGGGACCTCATAGACGGTGAGTGGCCACATTACCCGGGGGAGAAGTCCAAACTGTAGGCACCAAAGCTTGAGCTTCCCAGGCAGTAGGGTCTTGTTGATATTCTCAAGACCGTCGGCGATGTCCTGCCTTACTTGCTGCACTTGATCTTTATCCCGGAGGCTTTCGTTGTACCATCTACCCAGGCTCTTGATGGGTTGCTCATACACCGTTGGTATCGGGTCATCTCCAATGCAGAACCTCACATCTTTAAGCTGTCCCTTGACTATGGAGATGCTTCGAGATTTGCTTGGCTTGATTTTCATCCGGGCCCACTTGATGTTATCCTGCAGCTTTGCAAGTAGCCGCCTGGTGCATGCTGCAGTGGTAGTCAGTGTAGTCATGTCATCCATGTATGCTCGGATAGGTGGGAGACGGGAGTCCTTCCTTAGTTCTCTCACTGCCGACCACCCATCTTGATGCCCTGATGATGACTTCCATGGCCATAGTGAAGGCCAGAGGAGAAATTGTACAGCCTGCCATTATGCCTACTTCCAAGCGCCGCCATGTTGTTGTGAAGTCAGGTGTTGTGAAACACAATTGCAGGTCTTGGAAATAGGCCTTTACCAGTGTAGTGATGGGTTCTGGTACGTGGAAAATGTTGAACGATTCCCAGAGGATTTCATTGGGAACTGAGCCAAAGGCATTGGCCAGGTCGAGGAAGATGGCATAGACATCTCTTGTCCTTCTTAGCTGTTTGGATCTGGTGCCAAATCATACTAGTATGTTCCAGGCAACCAGAGAAACCAGGAATGCCTGCTTTCTGTACAGATGTATCAATGTACTTGTTCCTTTCCAGATAAGTGGACCGCCTCTGTGCTATTATACTGAAAAAGATCTTCCCTTTGACGTTGAGAAGGGAGATTGGTCGGAATTGACTGATGTCTGTCGCATCCTTCTCTTTCGAGATTAGCACACCACCAGCCCTTCGCCATGCCTTTGGTATTATTTCCTTCTGCCACACTATCCTCATGAGCCTCCAAAGAAAGTGTAGAATATCCGGGGCGTTCTTGTAGAGCTAGTATGGTACTCCATTAGGCCCAGGAGCCGAGGCCGCTCTTGCTCTTCGGACAACGTTCTCTACTTCCCTCCATTTTGGAGCGTCAGTGTCCAGATTGAATTCTGGTGGTTGAATAGGTGGGATGTCATGTGGGATGATTATCTGCTCATGCCTTTTCATGTCCTGGTGGACCTTTTCCAGATGTTCTTCCAGTTCAGGCTTTGGAGTTTTTAGGATTCCGCACTTTTCCTTTGCGAAGAGGTCTTTGACAAACTTAAAGGGTTTTTTATAGAACCGTGTTCTTGAGTGTTCCTTCTTCCTACAAAATTTCCTTAAGTTTTCCGCTCTTCGCAAGGTTGCTAGCCGACATTTAATGTCTGCTTGGAGTAGCATGAGACCTTCTCTCTCTGCATCAGAGGCCTTCTTCCACTGCTTCCTCAGCTGTCTTCTCTCTCTGACAAGTATCTCGATCTCCTGCTGCCTCCTAGATTTGGCTGGCGCGGGAGGTGTCTTGCCACTTCTCCTTTCGTTTACTCCAAAGCGCTCTTCTCCGTAGTGGTAGATAATGTCTCCCATCCTTTCAAGCTTTTTCTCTGCTGTTCCTACCTGTTGTTCCAAGATTTTCGTCAGGTCGTTGTTGATTGATTCCCACTCTCTCTTTTCAGCAGCTTTGGGCCACTTCACACTCGGTCTGTGCCCTTTGATCTTTTCCTCTTTTAGAGGTCTCTGTGGTTGGGTGAGTTTATCCACCGGCATTTCTGTGCTTGTGTTATCCTCCTCTGTTACAGGGGTGCTGATGCTCTGCAAACTTTGGTTTGCGTCCCGTCGCTGTGCTTCATTCGACTGATTTGACTGGCTGTTTCGTAAGAAGTACTGGTCAATGCGAGGTCCCTGTCTCTGCTCTCCCAAGCACCTTTTCCTCCCTTGATGGATCCTTAACCTCCTTGCCGATGTTACTCTCTCCCAACCACAGCTGCACACCTGAAGTGTGTGTCCTGCTGCTGTTATGGTTGTCTCATGTGCTGTGTTCCTACTCGTAGTCGTTTATGTTCCTGGGTCCGTAAACCGTGTGATCAGTCGTTGAGACCCACAGATTTAGATCAGATCTAAACCAGGCAAAAACATTTCTGCGTAGACTATTTTGGGTGTCCAATCTCTTAAAAAAACAGTGGTCGCCAACGATAAAGGCTTGCGCTCCTTTTTTTTTTAGGTGTTGCGCTGAAGGCGGTAGGTGCACTTAATTCAGAAGCCCTGCGCACCGGGCAAACAAAGTGATTCCATTTTGTACCATTTCATTTGTCTGAAAAGATTGACTCCGGCCTACCCGGTGGACCGGGACATCTGTGGCTAAACCGAGTGCTCGAACTGCTCTGGCCAATAGGATTGCTCAAATCAACGTACCTATAGAGCTTCTACGACCCCAGCCACAGCAAAGTGTTATACTAGCCTATATACAATGTATTAACTTCATGAGTGAGTTCACATTTGTTTTTATATAGCTCAAAACACGGTTCAACACTATTACAAATCATAAAACGCGATTCTCCGTACTTGCGCTGCAATGAATGAGTAGCCAAGTGTATCATTAGCCCTGCATTTATATTCTTATTAGCAGCTTGTTGTGTCCATTTTAATATAGAGGAATGTTTCACTTTCTCTGGTCATAGGTACAACATAACTTTGAGCATGACTGAGGCAGATGCGGAGCGACTCCAGTTTCGTCATCGGGTAAGAAGAGGTGTACCCTCTCTGGTTAGTCTCACTGGAGGAATGTTCAAAACAATTGGGAAATCGGAAATCTCCGATTTCCGACTTCAGTGAGTTGGGAACTCAGAAAAAATCAAGATCCCATATTTTTTCATCCAACTTGGAATTCCAAGTCGAAAACTTTCCGACCTAAAGATCATTGACGTCTTGTTTTTGTTTTTTTGGGGTGGGGGTTCCCAGTTGCCTTGAAAGCACCATGACCATCAGATGCAGGTACAGTAAAAATAAAAGTAAAATAAAAAATTATTTCAATTTATGGTCCGCAGTGCACCGCAAGTGCTACACCAACTGATCTATTTTGTTATCAAACATCGAGTTTTGAACTATGATATGGTCTGAGAATAAAAATATTGTCAGTCCAGCCAAAAATCTCGGCTAGCTTTTTGACTGTGAAAGTGATCTTGACTCAAAAGGTTGGTGTTAAAAGCCGGACTAAGGTCTAGTAGCACAACGACAGACGCAGAGCCTTGGTCTGACGCCATTAAAAAGGGAAATTGACCACCTTCACGAGTGTGGTCTCAGTACTATGATGGGGTCTTAAACCATACTGGAGCTTTTTTTTACACAGTTGAAGTCGGAAGTTTACTTACACCTTCGTCAAATACATTTAAACTCAGTTTTTCACAATTCCTGACATTTAATCCTAGTAAAGACTCCCTGTCTTAAGTCAGTTAGAATCACCACTATTTTAAGAATGTGAAATGTCAGAATAATAGCAGAGAGAATTATGTATTTCAGCTTTTATTTCTTTCCCAGTGGGTCAGAAGTTTACATACACTCAATTAGTATTTGGTAGCATTGCCTTTAAATTGTTTAACTTGGGTCATTTTGCCACAACTTTGGAAGTATGTTTGGGGTCATTGTCCATTTGTAAGACCCACTTGTGATCAAGCTTTAACTTCCTGACTGATGTCTTGAGATGTTGCTTCAATATATCCTAATAATTGTCCTTCCTCATGATGCCATCTATTTTGTGAAGTGCACCAGTCCCTCCTGCAGCAAAGCACCCCACAACATGATGCTGCCACCCCGTGCTTCACGGATTGGATGGTGTTCTTCGGCTTGCAAGCCTCCCCCTTTTCCCTCTGAACATAACGATGGTCATTATGGCCAAACAGTTCTATTTTTGTTTCATCAGACCAGAGGACATTTCTCCAAAAAGTACGATCTTTGTCCACATGTGCAGTTTTATAGCGGTTTTGGAGCAGTGGCTTCTTCCTTGCTGAGTGGCCTTTCAGGTTATGTCGATATAGGACTCGTTTTGCTGTGGATATAGATACTTTTGTACCCGTTTCCTCCAGCATCTTCACAAGGTCCTTGTTCTGGGAGTGATTTGCAGTTTTCGCCCCAAAGTACATTCATCTCTAGGAGACAGAACGTGTCTCCTTCCTGAGCGGTATGACGGCTGCGTGGTCCCATGGTGTTTATACTTGCGTGCTATTGTTTGTACAGATGAACGTGTACCTTCAGGCGTTTGGAAATTGCTCCCAAGGATGAACCAGACTTGTGGAGGTCTACATTTTCTGATGGCTTGGCTGATTTCTTTTGATTTTCTCATGATGTCAAGCAAATAGGCACGGAGTTTGAAGGTAGGCCTTCAAATACATCCACAGGTACACCTCCAATTGAATCAAATTATGTCAATTAGCCTATCAGAAGCTTCTAATGCCATGACATCATTTTCTGGAATTTTCCAAGCTGTTTAAAGGCACAGTCAATTTATTGTATGTAAACTTCTGACCCACTGGAATTGTGATACAGTGAATTATAAGTGAAATAATCTGTCTGTAAACAATTGTTGTAAAAATGACTTGTGTCATGCACAAAATAGATGTCATAACCGACTTGCCAAAACTATAGTTTGTTAAAGGGCTGAAATTAGGGCTGAAATCCCGTTCACGGGATGATATGACAACAGCCAGTGAAAGTGCAGGGCGCCAAATTCAAAACAACAGGAATCTCACAATTAAAATTCCTCAAACATACATGTATCTTATACCATTTTAAAGCTAATCTTGTTGTTAATCCCACCACAGTGTACAATTTCAAATATGCTTTATAGCAAAAGCACCACAAACGATTGTTAGGTCACCACCAAGCCACAGAAAAACACACACATTTTACCAGCCAAAGATTTTCCAGCCAGAGTCACAAAAAGCACAAATAGAGATGAAAATGAATCACCAGATGACACTCATAGGACTTCATGTTACACAATACATATATGTTTTGTTTGATAAAGTTCATATTTATATCAAAATCTGAGTTTACATTGGCGCATTATGTTCACTAGTTCCAAAAACATCCAGTGATTTTGCATAGCCACATCGATTCAACAGAAATACTCATCATAATTGTCGATGATAATACAAGTTATACACATGGAATTATAGATATACCTCTCCTTAATGCTACCGCTGTGTCAGATTTCAAAAATACTTTACGGAAAAAGCAAACCATGCAATAATCTGAGACGGCGCTCAGAACAATAGTCAAATTAGCCACCATGTTGGAGTCAACAGAAACCAGAAATGACATGATAAATATTCCCTTACCTTTGATGATCTGCATCAGAATGCACTCCCAGAAATCCCAGGTCCACAATAAATGTTTGTTTTGTTTGATAATGTCTGTTATTTTTGTCCAAATACCGCCTTTTGTTAGTGCGTTTGGTATACATATCCAAACGCTCGTTCTGGTCGTGCGTTTCTTCGGACAAAAACTTCAGAAAGTTATATTACAGGTCGAAGAAACATTTCAAACTAAGTACAGAATCAATCATTAGGATGTTCTTATCATAAATCTTCAATAAAGTTCCAACCGGAGAATTCCTTCCTGTGTCTTGAGGAGCAACGAAACGCAAGTGGATATCATGTGGAATGCGCGTGACCAGGAAATGGCTGATTGCCAGACACATGGCTCATTCTGCTATTATTCAGTCCCACAACACAGTAGAAGCCTCATTCACATTTCTATAAACGGTTCACATCTAGTGGAAGCCCTAGGAAGTGCAACTTCATTCATATCTCAATGGGATTTCAACTGGAACTATGTTGAAAAGCTACCAACCTCAGATTTCTCACTTCCTGTTTGGATTTCTTCTCGGGTTTCTGCCTGTCATATAAGTTCTGTTATACTCACAGACATCATTCAAACAGTTTTAGAAACGTCAGAGTGTTTTCTATCCAATACTAATAATAATATGCATATATTAGCAACTGAGACTGAGGAGCAGGCCGTTTACTCTG
Organism: Oncorhynchus keta; assembly: GCF_023373465.1. Classification (NCBI taxonomy): domain Eukaryota; kingdom Metazoa; phylum Chordata; class Actinopteri; order Salmoniformes; family Salmonidae; genus Oncorhynchus; species Oncorhynchus keta. Next base: position 32,304,351 of record NC_068424.1, on the reverse strand, counting down.
GGGCACCTTATTCATCCAAGCTACTCAATACTGCCCCCCAGCCATAAGAAGTTAACAAGAAATTTGTGGAGTGGTTGAAAAACGAGTTTTAATGACTCCAACCTAAGTGTATGTAAACTTCCGACTTCAACTGTACATCATTTGTCTTCAGGAAATAGTGAGTTTCTCAGCAACAGCTTTTTCAACAACAACAACATCTGAGTAATGGGAGATTCGATATAGGCAGATAGTAAATAAATAAACCACTCAATTGTGGTCAAAGTTTGGCTTTCTCAGGAGAGGCTTTATTACTGCCACTTTAAGTTACTTTGGTTCACATCGTAAGGATAGGGAGCCATTTATTATGTTCAGTATATAAGTAGGCGGTTTTTGTAAACGTGTCGACGAAAACTTGGGTTTCTCCATTGATCTGAGGTTCTACCAGTTCTGTGCAGACTTTGGACAACTACACCTATTCAAAGAGGAGTCTGTGATTTGCTTTCTAAAGATCATGATCTTTTCATTGAAGAAAGTTATGAATTCATCATTGCTGAAGTGAAGCGCATCCTCACTTGGGGATGCTGCTTTTTAGTTAGCTTTGCAACAGTATCAAATATGTATTTAGGATTGTTTTTATTCTCCTCAATCAGGTTTGCAAAGTAGGCTGATTGAGCAGCAGTGAGGGCTTTTTGATATTGCACTTTCTAAGATAGTCATAAGACTTCCAATTTGGTGGAGTGACATTTCCGATCCAATTTTCTGGAAGCTTCTTTCCGGGCTGTAAAATTTTCTGTATTTAATTTTGTTTTGCTTTTAGTGGCGCAACTGCATCCAGGGTATTACGCAAAGTTACTTTTATATCCTCAGTTAGGTGATTTTACTACTCTGACATCCTTGGGTAGGTGGAGGGAATCTGCAAGGGCATCTAGGAATCTTTGCGTTGTCCGAGAATTTATAGCGCAGCTGTTGATAATCCTTGGTTGGGGTCTAAGCTAATTATTTGATTGCAAATGTAATAAAATGGTGGCCCAATAGTCCAGGATTATGAGGAAAAACATTTAGATCCACAAAATCTATTCCACGGGACTAAACTAGATCCAGGGTATGACTATGGCTATGCGTAAGTCCCGAGACATGTTGGACAAAATCCACTGAGTCGATGATGGCTCCGAAAGCCTTTTGGAGTGGGTCTGTGGAGTTCTGTGAATATTGAAGTCACCAAAAATGTGAATATTATCTGCTATGACTATGAGGCCCAATAGAAGTTCAAGGAACTTTGTGAGTAACACTGTACACAGCCCAGGAGGCCTGTAAATCAGTAGCTATTAAAAATTGATTGAGTAGGCTGCATCAATTCATGACTAGAACCTCAAAAGATGAAAATGTAGCCTTTTTTGTTGTGATAAAGGTTAGCAACACCTCTGCCTTTGCGTGATGCTCTGGGGATATGGTCACTAGTGTAACCAGGAGGAGAGGCCTCATTTAACCCAGTAAATTCATCAGGCATGAGCCATGTTTCAGTCAGGCCAATCACATCAAATGTATAATCAGTGATTAGTTTGTGAATTATCTTACATTAAGTAGTCCTATTTTGAGATGTGAGGTATGATCACAATCTCTTTCAATAATGACAGGAATGGAGGAGGTCTTTATTCCAGTGGGATTGCTAAGGTGTGTTTAATTTTGTCAGACCTAGATCGAGGCACAGACAGGGTCTCAATGGGGAAAACTGAGCTGACTACACTGACTGTGCTAGGGGCAGACTCCACTAAGCTGGCAGGCTGGCTAACAGCACCCTATCCCATTGTGGAGCTAGAGGAATTAGAGCCCTGTCTATGTTGATAGAAAAGATGAGAGCACCCCTCCAGCTAGGATGGAGTCCATCACTCCTCAGCAGGCAAGCCTTGGTCCTGTTTGTGGGTGAGTCCCAGACTAGAGCATCATGTAATGATTATTTAACTAAGGGACTAATGTTTTACTGTTTCTCTCTCAGTGTTGGGAACTTCTACATTTTATGCCCAATTCTGAATAGATATTACCAGATACACTGAGTATCCAAAATATTAGGAACACCTACCAAGTGACAGTTTGACCAGGTGAATCCAGGTAAAAGCTATGATCCCGTATTGATGTCACTTGTTAAATCCATTTCAATCAGTGTAGATGAAGGGGAGGAGACAGTACACTCAGTGTATACTCAATGCAAACTACATTAATGGTTATGCTGTGTAATAGCTTCATTTGTCATTGTGACTATTGAATACACTCTTTAGCTTCCTGAATAGCTCAAGTCATATATTTCTATATGTATTTCCTTGTTTTTCTCCAGATAAGGAGTCTGAGCAACAGGTAACAGCACTTCATCCGTAGCGACAGACAGAAAGCACAAAGAGTCCCTCAGGGGCCCCGCACGGTCTCTCCACTCCAGTGCCTTGATCCAGCGTCTGCCTTGGGCTATGCAGGGGCCAACACCTGCCCTGTGCACCCCACCCAGCGCTCTCCTCAGCCAGGCACGGCCCCATCCAGTCACCCCCTGAATATCTCCAGACCCCCTTCCCTGCCTCCCCCAGCCCAGGACCGACTCATTCAACCCCTGTCCCAACCTACTCCATCAGCCCCCCGGGCCTCATTCACTGTAATTACCACACCACAACGCTCACAACAGGGTGGTTTGATAGACGACGTGTCTCTGCCTTAAAATCAGCGAACGAACACTCCTCGCCCGAGACAACTCACTGTCCTACTGTCAAAAGAAGACCTAACTTCAAAGTCCTTGTACAGAAAATAAGAAAACCTCTGTCAGTCTTTTTTTTTTTTTCTAACTGTTTGCAAGGGTGTTGTAGGTGTTTGAAGATGTGAAAAACCATGTGAAAACTTCTGTGATGAATGTCCCAAAAGAGGCTGAACCATGTTTTATTATTACTTGTTGTTTCTCTCGCTGATGAAACGTCATGATGAATTGCCGAGCACCCACAGAACCTGTTCGATGTTGTTGTTGTATTATCATTTCTGTGTACAGACTCAAACGTAATCATTTCCTTGAACTAGCAGACAACAATCCTCATTCACGACGCTCTGGTCTGACGTGTTTTCGAATTTTAGATGAGAGGTTCACTTTAAGAAACATCTGGCGTCCGTCCTCTCCTGTTCCTCGAATTAATCATTTACATGAAGGCAACGGGTAAACACACCTCAATCTTTTCACGGTGGCGATTTTGAGACGAGCTCGTTACTCTAGCGCGTAGTTACCGTGTTTCGAGAAGGATTCACGACATTGCTCGGCCCACACAATGACAGTTTATGTCATGTCTGTTTTGTAAGGCCAAAATAACCTCCATCTACAGGTTGCGAGACTTTGGCATCTGTCTCCGGGGAGACCCAAGGCCAAAATAACCTCCATCTACAGGTTGCGAGACTTTGGCATCTGTCTCCGGGGAGACCCAAGGCCAAAATAATGCAAGGCAAAATATTTAGTTACATGAACAAATAATGCAACGTTTATCACACAAATGGTCTACCTATTATATAAAGTATACGTAAAGCATTTAGGAACCGAAAGAAGCCCGACATTAGAATAAATGGACACGTTTCTTAACCAAACAATGACAATGTACGACATCTTCACCGTTCTGTCTTTTTTTGAATGAATATGTTTCATTCTATAGCTAGAGGACTCCTGATATCTCCAGGAGTAATACATCAAATGTGTGTCTTTATCTGTGGTCTAGTACTGTCTTTTTGCTAGCTAGGGCCGTCTACTTGATATCTGTCTTCCCAGTAGCATACTTGGGTGTGTGAACTGCTGACTTCATAACTTGCAGATGATGGTAGACACATTAACAAGGATTATAGGACAGGGCGATTTGTGCGTGAACTAATACTCACACTCTGATTTATTTTCCTACTAGCACTGACATTGCTGATAGCTACTTTATTGAGGAAAAATACATGTACTATGACTGAGGTATTTGGCTGTCCCAACTAGCCATCTGAAGATCAATGCACTTAACTGTAGGTCTCTGGATAAGCGTCTGCTAGATGACAACAACGTCAAATGTATTTTTTTGCTTGTTCTTTTTATGTTTAATTGGTTTCAGCTTTGTGGCCTTTACTTGGCGTACATTTTGATTTCTCTCCTGTGCTCTATGGCTCCAATAATTAATTGTGCGTTGTGTTAAATATCTTGTAAAGATTTATACATAATGAAGTCTACTGGGCTTTATGGCAAAATGCCATGAAAAGCATGATTTTATTTTTGTACTTTTGAAGATTGTTATTTCGCAGTTCTTTTCACTAAAACAAAGTGGGCGGAAACCGGCCTAGGCTTTATTCTCCTCCTCCGAAAGGTTTTCTCATCAGTTAAGTCTGAAACCGTGTCATGTTTCCTTCTTCAAAGTGCTTTACATGTATGCCTGCATTAATTGTCGGAAAATGTGTGATTTTAATGGGGATGATGGTATTCATATTCATGATAACGTGGGAGATGTGATAAATAGCAGTTGATGCAGTGTCTGGTATTACTCCAATGACCAAGGGGAGAGTCTGGAATGCCAGGCCTGTTTTTTTTATCAGCGTCTCAGAGTAGGAGTGCTGATCTAGGATCAGTCTTTCCCTGTCCATGTAACCATATTCATTGTGATCTACAACACAAAATGTATCCTAGATCAGCACTTCTACTCTTGAGATACTCTGAGAGGCCCTGGTCTTTATATTGAAAAGATCAGATAGTATATTAATATAGAGGAAAATATTAAATACAGTGTTGAGGAATTCTGTTCCTGTTAGTAATTACAGGTAAAATAGTATGACGTTTGCGTTGGTTCAGGTTGTTACGTGCAGCTTGACCTTTCTTCAAGCCGCACCTATCAGGTGGGGTCCTGTTGTGGCTCAGTTGGTAGAGCATGACACTTGCAATGCTAGGGTTGTGGGTTCAATTCCCACGGGGGACCAGTATGAAGTTGCTCTGGATAAGAGCGTCTAATAAAGGACAATAAGGATAATATGTAACGCCCTGTACCGGAGCTAGTGACACAGGTCATTCCCATACCTATGGACTTCTGTTATATTTCTATTATATTTGAACACTGTCCACTGGTAAGTCCTTCCATCCATCCTATGATCCCATTTTGCAGGTTATGCATATCGTTTCCTGTATGTCGTCGTTGTTCCTGGATGTGTGTTGTGTATCAACGCATGTTTCTGGTTTTAAATAGATGTACAAAATTCGAGAAGCACAGCCAAGGGGTTCATTATTATCAATGTCCTGTATTTTTCTATTGTAAAAAAATATATTTTATCTCACCTCCTAATTTGTTTATATATATATATCCATATATATGTATAAAAAAAAATGGATATGACATAAGATAATTGCCCAATCATAAACTTGATCCTTCTGTGTTGTCTTCGGGAGGCAGCCAGCTGTCTATGTTCCTCGGCCGCAGTGAAGTTCACTTTGCACACCTCTGATGGACTATTCACTCATATGCGCAATCGTTTGTTGCAGTCCATATCATGTGTCGGGGAAAAAATATTAAGAAGCAGAAAATACAGATTCTCTATGTGCCAAATTGCTCTGATTGAGAAAAAGTGTAATACTGATTGAATAAAGTTTGCACCTGAATGACCTCTGGAGTTTCCTATCATTCCTAACCTTTGGGGATTAATGAAGTATACCTAGGATAGGATAAAGTAATCCTTCTCACCCCCCTTAAAAGATTTAGATGCACTATTGTAAAGTGGCTGTTCCACTGGATGTCATAAGGTGAATGCACCAATTTGTAAGTCGCTCTGGATAAGAGCGTTTGCTAAATGACTTAAATGTAAATGTAAGTATGGTCTTACTTTATGTTACAAAGAATATCCCTCACCAATGGTAAGAAAAACTGACCGGCTTATTCACCGAAAGGTTCAGATTTCGAGCAGCTTTATATTTCTCGTTTTAGACTTCCTGCTTTTTATTCAACAATAATTGGTCACAGCATCAATGTACCAAAAACATAGTCTGTTACTATCTTCATTTATTAATCAATATAGATTGCATTTCTCAGTATGTACCATACAGACTACAACTGGTCGGCCAGTTTAGAGGTCCCTAGACTAAGACATACTGTAGGCTTGAGAGCAAACCTTGAAAAGAAAGAAAGAACGACAGAAAGAAACAGGAGATAGAGACAAAGAAAGACAATACTTGATTAAATAAAGACACGTTCACGGACACAGATGGTGGGGGCGGGCGAGCGGCCAAGCATGTTGTCATGGTAGCCAGTCGGCGTCCTCTCCGCTAAGTGTCTTCCCGATGTTCTCCTGGTTCCTGATGATGTCGAGGAGAATCTCCAGTGTGCTGACCATGGCCACAGGGTGTCTGAGCCCTCCGCTGCCCCCTCCTCCGCTCTGCCTCTTCCCAAAACGCCCGATGGGCCTTACCCCACGGCCCACGTACCAGAATGGATCTATTTCTGGACCTGACAAAGACACAAGGGGTGAGTGGAAGCGTCAAGTTAAGGTTTGAGTATACACTGAACAAAAATATCAATGCAACATGTAAAGTGTTGGTCCCATGTTTCATGAGCTGAAATAAAAGATCCCAGATATTTTCCATACCACAAACAAAAGCTTATTTCTCTCAAATGTTTTTCACTCATTTGTTTACATTCCTGTTAGTGAGCATTCCTCCTTTTCCCAAGATAATCCATCCACCGTACAGGTGTGGCATATCAAGAAGCTGATTAAACAGCATGATCATTACACAGGTGCAGCTTGTGCTGGGGACAATAAAAGGCCACTCTAAGATGTTCAATTTTGTCACACAACACAATGACACAGATGTCTCAAGTTTTTTGAGGGAGTGTGCAATTGGCATGCTGACTGCAGGAATGTCCAACAGAGCTGTTGCTAGAGAATTTAATATTAATTTCTCTACCATAAGCCACCTCCAATGTCATTTTAGAAAATGTGGCAGTACATCCAAATGGTCTCATAACCGCATACCAAGTTTAACCACGCCAGCCCAGGGCCTACACATCTGAGTATTTCTGTCTGTAATAACGCCCTTTTGTGGGGGAAAAAATAATTCTGATTGGCTGGCCTGGCTCCCAAGTGGGTGCCCCTATGAACCTCCCAGGCCCACCCGTGTGTGCACCCCTGCCCAGTCATTTGAAATCCATAGATTAGGGCCGAATGAATTTATTTCAATTGACTGATTTCCTTCTATGAACTGTAACTCAGTAAAAATCTTTGAAATTGTTGCATGTTGTGTTTATATTTTTGTTCAGTATATATACAGTTGTGGTCAAAAATATTGGCACCCTTACACATTATTCAAGTAACTCACAATTTTCCCTAAAAATATGTTGAAATTGAACAAAGTATTTGGTCTCCACAATTCTTTATTTCACTGTTAATATTACAGAACCTTTTTTTTATTTATTCTGAACTTAATATATCCATTTAAATGAGAAAATAAACAGAAATGACATTGAAATAATTATTGACACCCTAGACTTAATATTTGGTAGCACAGCCTTTGGTCAAAATAACTGCAATCAAGTGCTTCCTATAGTCATTGATGAGCTTCCTGAACCTCTGTACTGGCAGTTTGGTCAACTCCTCTTGTGCAAACTTCTCCAATTCTCTCAGATTTGAAGGGTGCCTTCTCCCAACTGCTGTTTTCAGATCTCTCCACAAGTGTTCAATGGGATTTTGATCTGGACTCATTGCTGGCCACTTCAGAATAGTCCAGTGTTTTGTCTTGAACCATTTCTGGGTTCTTTTTGAAGTGTGTTTGGGGTCAATGTCCTGCCATCAATGTCCTTCCATGCACAGGTTCAAGGCACCCAGTGCCAGAGGCAGCAAAGCAACCCCAAAACATAATTGAACCTCCTCCATGTTTGGCTGTAGGGAAGGTGTTATTTTCTTTGAAAGTTCAATTTTGTTTTAGAGTTGCTTTAGACTATTCTATGGTTTTCTTTCTTTTGTCCATGCTCGTTGCGGCACACACAGTGACACACAACAGGAGAATGAGTCCTTTCCTCTATTCAAACTGGTTGAATACGTGATTTTTATACTGCAGACACCTTCAACTCACCACAGGTGAGTTCAATTCAAAAGATAATGAGAATCACCTGATTGAAATTATTTCTAACTACTTCTAGAAGTTGTCGTCCGGGCCATTTTAGGATTTCTTTGTGGAATTTAGTAAATTATTCCTTTTTTTTGGTGTTGTTCAACTGGTGTTGTCCCCCCCCCACACACACACACACTATCTTTCTTAAAAGAACACACAAATGCCTTTCCACAAAGTACACAGTTGTACCGTTATGCGTAAACAGTAGTCACACCTAATAACCATCATATTGCTGATTCATAGCTAGTGATAATGCTCTAAAGGACCAGGTTATTGTTCACATCATGTTATTGTCCATACCAATACCATGAAATGTGGGATGAACAATATCATTTCCTGTTAGGTTATAGAATAACCTGGTATGAACAATATCTTTACTTGGTATAAGGCTATTGGTATAAACAATAACCTGGTATGAACAATACCATTTAGGCTATTGGTGTGAACAATTACCTGGTATGAACAGTAACCTGGTATGAACAATACCATTTTAGGCTATTGGTGTGAACAATAACCTAGTATGAACAATAACCTGGTATGAACAATACTATTTTAGGCTATTGATGTGAACAATAACCTGGTATGAACAATACAATTTTAACCTATTGGTATGAACAATACCATTTTAAGCTATTGGTGTGAACAATACCATTTTAGGCTATTGGTATGAACAATACCATTTTAGGCTATTGGTGTGAACAATACCTGGTATGAACAATACAATTTTAACCTATTGGTATGAACAATACCATTTTAAGCTATTGGTGTGAACAATACCATTTTAGGCTATTGGTATGAACAATACCATTTTAGGCTATTGGTGTGAACAATACCATTTTAAGCTATTGGTGTGAACAATACCATTTTAGGATATTGGTATGAACAATACCATTTTAGGCTATTGGTGTGAACAATACCATTTTAGGCTATTGGTATGAACAATACCATTTTAACCTATTGGTATGAACAATACCATTTTAAGCTATTGGTGTGAACAATACCATTTTAGGCTATTGGTATGTACAATACCATTTTAGGCTATTGGTATGAACAATACCATTTTAGGCTATTGGTATGAACAATACCATTTTAGGCTATTGGTATGAACAATACCATTTTAGGCTATTGGTGTGTACAATACCATTTTAACCTATTGGTATGAACAATACCATTTTAAGCTATTGGTGTGAACAATACCATTTTAGGCTATTGGTATGTACAATACCATTTTAGGCTATTGGTATGAACAATACCATTTTAGGCTATTGGTATGAACAATACCATTTTAGGCTATTGGTGTGTACAATACCATTTTAACCTATTGGTATGAACAATACCATTTTAACCTATTGGTATGTACAATAACATTTTAAGCTATTGGTGTGAACAATACCATTTTAGGCTATTGGTATGTACAATACCATTTTAGGCTATTGGTATGAACAATACCATTTTAGGCTATTGGTATGAACAATACCATTTTAGGCTATTGGTGTGAACAATAACCTAGTATGAACAATAACCTGGTATGAACAATACTATTTTAGGCTATTGATGTGAACAATAACCTGGTATGAACAATAACATTTTAAGCTATTGGTATGGACAATACCATATTAAGCTATTGGTATGAATAATACCATTTTACGCTATTTGTATGAACAATACCATTTTACGCTATTGGTGTGTACAATACCATTTTAACCTATTGGTATGAACAATACCATTTTAACCTATTGGTATGTACAATAACATTTTAAGCTATTGGTGTGAACAATACCATTTTAGGCTATTGGTATGTACAATACCATTTTAGGCTATTGGTATGAACAATACCATTTTAGGCTATTGGTGTGAACAATAACCTAGTATGAACAATAACCTGGTATGAACAATACTATTTTAGGCTATTGATGTGAACAATAACCTGGTATGAACAATAACATTTTAAGCTATTGGTATGGACAATACCATATTAAGCTATTGGTATGAATAATACCATTTTACGCTATTTGTATGAACAATACCATTTTACGCTATTGGTATGAACAATACAATTTTAACCTATTGGTATGAACAATACCATTTTAAGCTATTGGTGTGAACAATACCATTTTAGGCTATTGGTATGTACAATACCATTTTAGGCTATTGGTATGAACAATACCATTTTAGGCTATTGGTGTGTACAATACCATTTGAACCTATTGGTATGAACAATACCATTTTAAGCTATTGGTGTGAACAATACCATTTTAGGCTATTGGTATGTACAATACCATTTTAGGCTATTGGTATGAACAATACCATTTTAGGCTATTGGTGTGTACAATACCATTTTAACCTATTGGTATGAACAATACCATTTTAGGCTATTGGTATGTACAATACCATTTTAGGCTATTGGTATGAACAATACCATTTTAGGCTATTGGTGTGAACAATACCATTTTAGGCTATTGGTATGAACAATACCATTTTAACCTATTGGTATGAACAATACCATTTTAAGCTATTGGTGTGAACAATACCATTTTAGGCTATTGGTATGTACAATACCATTTTAGGCTATTGGTATGAACAATACCATTTTAGGCTATTGGTATGAACAATACCATTTTAGGCTATTGGTATGAACAATACCATTTTAGGCTATTGGTGTGTACAATACCATTTTAACCTATTGGTATGAACAATACCATTTTAACCTATTGGTATGAACAATACCATTTTAAGCTATTGGTATGAACAATACAATTTTAACCTATTGGTATGAACAATACCATTTTAAGCTATTGGTGTGAACAATACCATTTTAGGCTATTGGTATGTACAATACCATTTTAGGCTATTGGTATGAACAATACCATTTTAGGCTATTGGTGTGTACAATACCATTTTAGGCTATTGGTATGAACAATACCATTTTAAGCTATTGGTGTGAACAATACCATTTTAGGCTATTGGTATGAACAATACCATTTTAGGCTATTGGTATGAACAATACCATTTTAGGCTATTGGTATGAACAATACCATTTTAGGCTATTGGTGTGTACAATACCATTTTAACCTATTGGTATGAACAATACCATTTTAACCTATTGGTATGTACAATAACATTTTAAGCTATTGGTGTGAACAATACCATTTTAGGCTATTGGTATGTACAATACCATTTTAGGCTATTGGTATGAACAATACCATTTTAGGCTATTGGTATGAACAATACCATTTTAGGCTATTGGTGTGAACAATAACCTAGTATGAACAATAACCTGGTATGAACAATACTATTTTAGGCTATTGATGTGAACAATAACCTGGTATGAACAATAACATTTTAAGCTATTGGTATGGACAATACCATATTAAGCTATTGGTATGAATAATACCATTTTACGCTATTTGTATGAACAATACCATTTTACGCTATTGGTGTGTACAATACCATTTTAACCTATTGGTATGTACAATAACATTTTAAGCTATTGGTGTGAACAATACCATTTTAGGCTATTGGTATGTACAATACCATTTTAGGCTATTGGTATGAACAATACCATTTTAGGCTATTGGTATGAACAATACCATTTTAGGCTATTGGTGTGAACAATAACCTAGTATGAACAATAACCTGGTATGAACAATACTATTTTAGGCTATTGATGTGAACAATAACCTGGTATGAACAATAACATTTTAAGCTATTGGTATGGACAATACCATATTAAGCTATTGGTATGAATAATACCATTTTACGCTATTTGTATGAACAATACCATTTTACGCTATTGGTATGAACAATACAATTTTAACCTATTGGTATGAACAATACCATTTTAACCTATTGGTATGAACAATACCATTTTAGGCTATTGGTATGTACAATACCATTTTAGGCTATTGGTATGAACAATACCATTTTAGGCTATTGGTATGTACAATACCATTTTAGGCTATTGGTATGAACAATACCATTTTAGGCTATTGGTATGAACAATACCATTTTAAGCTATTGGTGTGAACAATACCATTTTAGGCTATTGGTATGAACAATACCATTTTAGGCTATTGGTGTGTACAATACCATTTTAACCTATTGGTATGAACAATACCATTTTAGGCTATTGGTATGTACAATACCATTTTAGGCTATTGGTATGAACAATACCATTTTAGGCTATTGATGTGTACAATACCATTTTAACCTATTGGTATGAACAATACCATTTTAACCTATTGGTATGAACAATACCATTTTAAGCTATTGGTGTGAACAATACCATTTTAGGCTATTGGTATGTACAATACCATTTTAGGCAATTGGTATGAACAATACCATTTTAGGCTATTGGTATGTACAATACCATTTTAGGCTATTGGTATGAACAATACCATTTTAGGCTATTGGTGTGAACAATACAATTTTAGGCTATTGGTATGAACAATACCATTTTAGGCTATTGGTGTGAACAATAACCTAGTATGAACAATAACCTGGTATGAACAATACTATTTTAGGCTATTGATGTGAACAATAACCTGGTATGAACAATAACATTTTAAGCTATTGGTATGGACAATACCATATTAAGCTATTGGTATGAATAATACCATTTTACGCTATTTGTATGAACAATACCATTTTACGCTATTGGTGTGTACAATACCATTTTAACCTATTGGTATGTACAATAACATTTTAAGCTATTGGTGTGAACAATACCATTTTAGGCTATTGGTGTGTACAATACCATTTTAGGCTATTGGTATGAACAATACCATTTTAGGCTATTGGTATGAACAATACCATTTTAGGCTATTGGTGTGAACAATAACCTAGTATGAACAATAACCTGGTATGAACAATACTATTTTAGGCTATTGATGTGAACAATAACCTGGTATGAACAATAACATTTTAAGCTATTGGTATGGACAATACCATATTAAGCTATTGGTATGAATAATACCATTTTACGCTATTTGTATGAACAATACCATTTTACGCTATTGGTATGAACAATACAATTTTAACCTATTGGTATGAACAATACCATTTTAAGCTATTGGTGTGAACAATACCATTTTAGGCTATTGGTATGTACAATACCATTTTAGGCTATTGGTATGAACAATACCATTTTAGGCTATTGGTGTGTACAATACCATTTGAACCTATTGGTATGAACAATACCATTTTAAGCTATTGGTGTGAACAATACCATTTTAGGCTATTGGTATGAACAATACCATTTTAGGCTATTGGTGTGTACAATACCATTTTAACCTATTGGTATGAACAATACCATTTTAGGCTATTGGTATGTACAATACCATTTTAGGCTATTGGTATGAACAATACCATTTTAGGCTATTGATGTGTACAATACCATTTTAACCTATTGGTATGAACAATACCATTTTAACCTATTGGTATGAACAATACCATTTTAAGCTATTGGTGTGAACAATACCATTTTAGGCTATTGGTATGTACAATACCATTTTAGGCAATTGGTATGAACAATACCATTTTAGGCTATTGGTATGTACAATACCATTTTAGGCTATTGGTATGAACAATACCATTTTAGGCTATTGGTGTGAACAATACAATTTTAGGCTATTGGTGTGAACAATACCATTTTAGGCTATTGGTGTGAATAATACCATTTTACGCTATTGGTATGAATAATACAATTTTAAGCTATTGGTATGAACAATACAATTTTAAGCTATTGGTATGAACAATACCATTTTAACCTATTGGTATGAACAATACCATATTAAGCTATTGGTATGAACAATATCATTTTACGCTATTGGTATGAATAATACCATTTTAAGCTATTGGTATGAACAATACAATTTTAAGCTAATGGTATGAACAATATCATTTTAGGCTATTGGTATGAATAATACCATTTTAAGCTATTGGTATGAACAATACAATTTTAAGCTATTGGTATGAATAATACCAATGTAAGCTATTGGTATGAATAATACCATTTTAAGCTATTGGTATGAACAATACCATATTAAGCTATTGGTATGAACAATATCATTTTACGCTATTGGTATGAATAATACCATTTTAAGCTATTGGTATGAACAATACAATTTTAAGCTATTGGTATGAACAATACCATTTTAGGCTATTGGTGTGAACACTACCATTTTAGGCTATTGGTATGAACAATACCATTTTAGGCTATTGGTGTGAACGATACCATTTTAGGCTATTGGTGTGAACAATACCATTTTAGGCTATTGGTGTGAACAATACCATTTTAGGCTATTGGTGTGAACAATGCCATTTTAGGCTATTGGTGTGAACAATAACCTGAAAGTGGATGTCACCTTTTCATCAGGCAGTGGAGGTCCATTACTGGGCTTGGATGATCATTTTTAGGCAACACTTTAGTCTTCTATGAAGATTTTAGGATGTATAAGTCAAGTTCATCTTCAAGACCCTGCTAGGTAAAGTCCCCCCTTATCTCAGCTCGCTGGTCACCATAGCATCTCCCACCTGTAGCACACGCTCCAGCAGGTATATCTCTCCAGTCACCCCCAAAACCAATTCTTTCTTTGGCCGCCTCTCCTTCCAGTTCTCTGCTGCCAATGACTGGAACGAACTACAAAAATCTCTGGAACTGGAAACACTTATCTCCCTCACTAGCTTTAAGCACCAACTGTCAGAGCATCTTACAGATTACTGCACCTGTACATAGCCCACCTATAATTTAGCCCAAACAGCTACCTCTTTCCCAACTGTATTTAATTAATTTATTTATTTTGATCCTTTGCACCCCATTATTTTTATTTCTACTTTGCACATTCTTCCATTGCAAAACTACCATTCCAGTGTTTTACCTGCTATATTGTATTTACTTTGCTACCATGGCCTTTTTTGCCTTTACCTCCCTTCTCACCTCATTTGCTCACATTGTATATAGACTTGTTTATACTGTATTATTGACTGTATGTTTGTTTTACTCCATGTGTCGTTGTATCTGTCGAACTGTTTTGCTTTATCTTGGCCAGGTCGCAATTGTAAATGAGAACTTGATCTCAACTTGCCTACCTGGTTAAATAAAGGTGAAATGAAAAAGTAAAAAAAGTAAACTGTGAATGTTTAATTTATGAATACCATATCAATAATTAAAAAACATGTTCAAATCCATAACTAAGATGTTGAAAATCTAAATGATATTACAAATGAACAAAATGTATTTTTTTTTGCATAATTATAAATTATATCACATTAACAGTGGTGTGTTACATTCAAAAGTATTACATTTGTTAATTATGATTAAATGTTTTGATGAACAAATTCTACAACCCTTTTATTAACTATTTGTAATAGGTTTGAAATTGACATTTTTTTTCCTTTTAATTATAACACAAAGAAATGTATACAAAATAATGTGTGAAATCCTATGTGTAATATCCAATGTGTCATCAATGTCACCTTTCAAGATCAAATCCGTGTTTCAACTTACTTCTGTTGTCGACATTGTGAACGATGTGAAAGTCGTGCTCCACGGTGGTACTGTGAACGCAGGTGACCGTCGTGGAAAGCAGCAACAGAATCGTGAGCGCAGCCATCAGCCAGCGGGACCCCAGGACGCACTCTCTCACCATCACTGGGCACGCAGCTGTAGTCTCAGGTGTCATTGTGGATGGACGGCAAGGCACTGCACATGGTCCGTTGTGTTTTTAAAATGACATAAAGGTAAAGATAAATAATTAAACCCGACTTTAGACTTGTGGCAATGTAATCTTGCCATATACTTTGAATTAGCCTAGTTCTTGCGTAATTGCGCACCAATGTGTAATTTTAGAACATACATATACCAGCGAACGATCTACTCTAACACAAGGATAACTAATAACTCAATAAATACGTAATAATCCTAAATATATGTTCACTTTTTATACATAAAAGTGGAGAGCACACAACCAGTTTCAACTTACCGTAAACGTTGGTAGCTTGCTGAGGTGGGTCGGTGGAGAGTTTTCCTCGTGCCAGGTTATTCATTAGCGGAAATGGTGTGAGCGCGAATTTATATATTCCGGACTGCCCATGTTAAATGATGACTCAAGAACGTCTGTCAGATAGAATACTCCGGTTGATATCGTCAGCACCACCACTTCCTCCCCATCCCCTCCTTCTTGCAAATCCCCTTATCCTTTTAAGAATGAAACGGTAATGTAATGGGGCGTTTGGGTTGCCGTTGTCCTGGTCCATGGCACGCCGAGGTGCACTCCATCAAGGAGTCAATGACATGTGGACAACATTAACTTAGTTAGTAGACTCCTGCTTTGGGGACCTTTACTTCGGGTACAAGACAGTGAACCAGAGCTGTGGAGGCGGGTATGCGTCAATCATCTTGATTAGTATCGACAAGTCCTACTGTTGTCATAGCACCAACCAGATAGTGGAAAACAGATCACTGAGTATCATGTCCATTGAATGAACTTGTATATGTCTAATCAAATTCACTCGTATTGTAATTCATTATAGGTTATTGAAATCTAGAACATTGGACAGTCACTTCAATGCAACATGGTACACATTTATGTCGCCTACGGTCTTTAGTGATGTGCAATATTCACATGCATTAACAAATGGATGAGAGGTCAAGTACAACACTTGAGTGATCAAATAGAGTGATATTCTTTTTGCATGTGGTGTCAATGAGTTTGCACAGTTCATGTCCAAACATCCCTGACACAGCTAGGTCAGAGAGATGAGTCACGGGTGACAGTCCGGTTGAGGGGAAATTCAGAGTAAAACTGAAATGACAAAAAGGTGATCGCAGCTTTGGCATGAGGCCCATGACTACACTTGTCTAAAAAACATTGTGCTGTCAAGAAACTTAAACTGTTCTTTGGCTGTCCCAATGCAGGTAGAGCCCTTTTTGTGTTCCATGTAGAACCCTTTCCTTAGATGGTTTGACATGGAACCCAAAAGGGTTCTATCTGGAACCAAAAAAAGTTATCCTATGGGGACAGCCAAATATCCCCTTTGGAAACCTTTTTTCTAAAGAGTTTAGGTCCAGTGAGAGGATATCTAAATACAGATGACATATACAGTGTACAATACCAGTCAAACGTTTGGACACTACTCATTCAAGGGTTTTTCATTATTTTTTACTATTTTCTACATGGTAGAATAATAGTGAAGACATCACAACTAAGAAATAACACATATGGAATCATGTAGTTACCAAAAAAGAGTTAAACACATCAAAATAGATTTTAGATTCTCCAAATAGCCACCCTTTGCATTGATGACAGCTTTGCTCACTCTTGGCATTCTCTCAACCAGCTTCACGAGGAATGCTTTTTCAATAGTCTTGAATGAGTTCCTACATATGCTGAGAATTTGTTGGCAGCTTTTCCTTCATTCTGCAGTCCAACTCATCCCAAACCATCTCAATTGGGTTGAGTTTGGGTGATTGTGGAGGCCAGGCCATCTAATGCAGCACTCCATTACTCTTCTTCTTGGTGAAATATCCCTTACACAGTCTGGAAGTGTGTTTTGGGTCATTGTCCTGTTGAAAAACAGATAGTTCCACTAAGCGCAACCAGATGGGATGGCGTATAGCTGCCAAATGTTGTGGTAGCCATGCTGGTTAAGTGTGCCTTTAAATAAATCACAGACAGTGACACCAGGAAAGCACCCCACACCATTACACCTCCTCCTCCATGCTTCACGGTGGGAACCACACGCGGAGATCATCCGTTTTACTCTGGGTCTCACAACGGCAGGCGGTTGGAACCAAAAAAATCTAATTTGGACTCATCAGACCAAAGGACATATGTCTAATGTCCATTGCTCGTGTTTCTTGGCCCAAGCAAGTCTATTCCTCTTATCGGTGTCCTTTAGTAGTGGTTTCTTTGCAGCAAAATCGAGCATGAAGGCCTGATTCACGCAGTCTCCTCTGAACAGTTGATGTTGAGATGTGTCTGTTACTTGAACTCTGTGAGGTGCAATCTGAGGTGCAGTTACAGTAATTGCCTATTTCTGAGGCTAGTAACTCCAATGAACTTAACCTCTGCAGCAGAGGTACCTCAGGGTCTTCCTTTCCTGTGGCGGTCCTCATGAGAGCCAGTTTCATCGTTGTTGATGGTTTTTGTGACTACACTTGAAGAAACATTCAAAGTTCTTGAAATTGTCAATTTTGACTGACATTCATGTCTTAAAGTAATGATGGACTGTTGTTTCTCTTTGCTTATTTGAGTCGTTCTTGCCATAATATGGACTTGGTATTTTACCAAATAGGGCTATCTTCTGTATACCACCACTACCTTGTCACAACACAACTAATTGTCTCAAACGCATTAAGAAGGAAAGAAATTCCACAAACTAACTTTTATCATCTTTTAACACACCTTTTAATTAAAATGCATTCCAGATGACTACCTCATCAAGCTGGTTGGTGGAATGTCAAGAGTGTGCAAAGCTGTCATCAAGGCAAAGGGTGGCTACTTTGAAGAATCTCAAATATAAAATATATTTTGATTTGTTTAACACTTTTTTGGTTACTACATGGTTCCATATGTGTTATTTTATAGTGTTGATGTCTTCACTACTATTCTACAATGTAGAAAATAGTACAAATAAAGAAAAACCCTTGAATTAGTAGGAAGCTGATTAAACAGCATCATCATTATACAGGTGCATCTTGTGCTTAGGACAATAAAAGGCCACTCTAAAATGTGCAGTTTTGTCACACAACACAATGTCACAGATCTCTCAAGTTTTTTTGGGGGGGAGGGGAGTGCAATTGGCATGCTGACTGCAGGAATGTCCACCAGAGCTGTTGCCATAGAATTTAATGTTAATTTCTCTACCATAAGCCACCTCCAACCTCGTTTTTGAGAATTTTGCACTACGTTCAAACTGGCCTCACAACCGCAGACCATGTGTAACCACGATAGCCCAGGACCTCCACATCCGGCTTCTTCACCTGCGGGATCGTCTGAGACCAGACACCCTGAAGAAACTGTGGGTTTGCACAACCTAAGAATTTCTGCACAAACTGTCAGAAACCGTCTCAGGGAAGCTCATCTGTGTGTTCGTCGTCCTCACCAGGGTATTGACCTGACTGCAGCGTCGTATCCGTATCCGAATTCAGTGGGCAAATGTTCACCTTCGATGACCACTGGCACGCTGGAGAAGTATGCTCTTCATGGATGAATCCCGGTTTCAACTTCACCGGGTGGATGGCAGATGTCGTGTATGGCGTTGTGTGGGTGAACGGTTTGCTGATGTCAACATTGTGAACAGAGAGCCCCATGGTGGCGGTGGGGTTATGGTATGGGCAGACATAAGCTAAGGCCAATAAACACAATTGCATTTTAAATCGATGGCAATTTGAATGCACAGCAATACCGTGACGAGATCCTGAGGCCCATTGTTGTGACATTCATCCGCCGCCACCACCTCATGTTTCAGCATGATAATGCACGGCCCCATGTCACAAGGATCTGTACACAATTCCCTGAAGCTAAACATGTCCCAATTCTACCATGGCCTGCGTGCTCACCAGACTTATCACCCATTGAGCATGTTTAGGATGCTCTGGGTCGATGTGTACGACAGCACGTTCCAGTTCCTGACAATATCCAGCAACTTCGCACAGCCATTGAAGAGGAGTGGGACAACATTCCACAGGCTACAATAAACAGCCTGAACAACTTCATAAAAATAAAAAAAAATATTTAATGAGGCAAGTCAGTTATGAACAAATTCTTATTTACAATGACGGCATTCCCCGGCCAAACCCTCCTCTAGACCGGAAAATGCTGGGCCAATTGTGCGCCGCCCTATGGGACTCCCGATGACGGCCGGTTGTGATACAGCCCGGGACCGAACCAGGGTCTGTAGTGATGCCTCTAGCACTGGGAAGCAGTGCCTTAGAGCACTGTGCCACCGCTGTGCCACTCCGGGGGCTAAAGGAGATGTGTCCTATTTATGCGAAGGAGATGTGTCACGCTGCATGAGGCGGTCACACCAGATACTGACTGGTTTTCTGATCCACGCCTCTACCTTTTTTCTATGACCAACAGATGCAATGTCTTTATTCCCAGTCATGTGAAATCCATACATTTAGGGCCAATTTAATTGATTTAAATTGACTGATCCTTATAGGAACTGTAACTCGGTAAAATCTTTGAAATTGTTGCATGTTGCTTTTACATTTTTGTTCAGTGTAAAAAAAGACACTCCTGGCACCCCATAATCAAATCTTATTGGTGCAGTTTGTAAGAAACAAATCTGCAAACAAAAAAACAGCCAAGAAAACTGTCACAATTCATAAGCACACAATTGAGAGAGTGGCATTATTCATAATTCCATCCTCTTCATTCAAAAGTCTTGGTGGATATTGTAGTACGTCATTGGCCTGTTTAGTATGGGTGAGGCACGGTTCACTTGGGGGGATGCAGTTTGGTTCTCCTCCATAGATTAGGACAGACATTATTGCCCTGTTGAAGAGGATCAGATGCCATGATGTAAGTAAGAGTTCACCCAACAAGAGAGGATGGCTGTGCTAATGACTAAATTACTGCCCGAGGGTGTATATAATCATGACTCGGATGTGCCGCCGGAGACCAAATTGAGGCTTAATGCTTGAAGATGCATATTGCATATTATTGATTTATGGCGAGGAGCTCTCATTTTCAACAGAACAAATATTAGACACTTCCACCAGATGCTCAACCCCTATCAGATTCTTCCCAATATTCAAGCTTCTGGGCAAAATGTATTTGAGGTGTGTCCAGTACATTCTCACCATACCATTTTAAACTGTATTGAACTGCTGTAAATTATTCATATTTCTTTGCTCTTCCAAAATATGAGGCCATCATTTTACTAATAAAATAGGACTTATCTATTATGTCAGAACCAAGGAGCAGCAGAATACCACTTTACATCCACAAATATCAAGCACACAAATATCTCAAAGAACATATGCACATGCTATGACCTGCGTTCCGTATCGACCCCGTTCTGGGTCCGGATCCGGTCCGCCAGTTGAGTACGGAGGATATACAGTATGTTCTGCCCCTTAAAATGTGTGTGCTTAGCATGAGAAACATGAGCTTAGATGGATCTTCAGGTTGATCCCTGATAATCTAACACTACTGCCTTTCTCTACCACTCTGGGTTAAAGACGTCATAGGCCTCTCTCAACGTTTGGTGAAATCCTCCAAATCCTGCCTCAACGAGTGTTACCACACACAGACACACTCACTGCGTATTAATTAAGTCAGAATGTCACATAGCAGTCTCATTAACCCATGCTGTGTGTCTGACAACACTATAGGAGAGGCTACAGCTGTGGAAGGATAGCGAAAACGCACCGTGTTAAAACCCGAGGCGAGAGAGTTTGCTGCACTGAAAGTAAAGGGGCTGAATAATTTTGCACGCCCAATTTTTCAGTGTTTGATTTGTTAAAAAAGTTTGAAATATCCAATAAATGTCGTTCCACTTCATGATTGTGTCCCACTTGTTGTTGATTCTCCACAAAAAAATACAGTTTTGTATCTTTATGTTTGAAGCCTGAAATGTGGCAAAAGGTCGCAAAGTTCAAGGGGGCCGAATACGTCCGCAAGGCACTGTATGTTCTGCACACATACAGAGAAATCTGCTTTCTACTGGTGTTGAATTTCACTATTACGGTGTTAGGCAGGCTGTCTTAACATGGACACCCTTCACTATAGGAATTTCTTAGTTGACTGAGGAAACCTTGCTTGCAGGATGATTAAGTGTCGGTGGACTAAGACTCAAGGTCTAAATCATTTCCGTTTATGCCATTGAGACTGACCATAAATTGTGGCCTACACAAAGAGTGGGCAGAGGTCCACCATTGATCTTCTCTGGTTTCCCCAGTCTAGAACGGCAGCTTTCCTTATAGCGAGTTCCAATGACCAATCATTTGCTGCTAACTGATGGTGTTTGTTTCGTGGGGGTGCTGGTGTATCAGATTCAACAGGATATTATAAAGTATGGAAAGATTATCAGTATATGGTCTGATGGGATTGAAAGCATAAGAAACTGCTACTTGCTTGAAAGTCATGCTGCTAAGGCCGGGATTCAATCCGATCAGCGGTAGATCCGCTTAAAAGCGCAGTGGACATTTAAAGGTCATTTCCGATTGAGCCAATATTTGCAGCGTTTACCATGAATAACCTTGGGTAGTGTCATTTTCTTATTTGAATGATGAAAATAATGTTGGAAATGACATCAGTTTGAACAGGTACAGAGAAGGTGCCTGTGTTGAACAACGATTACACATCGATGTTCTACTTGGCTGAGGCAGAGAACAGAGCAGCAGGGAGTTGATCTCGCCTGTAAAAACAACACGTTCTGACCAAATACATTTTTCTCACCTTTACATCAGTGGCCCAGTGGAAAAGGCATCAATCAGCCTGGTGATTGTGGGTTCAAGTCCCACCTGGGTTGATTCGATTCTGCTTGTTTTTCAATGAGTATACCATTAATCAATGGCAAATTACTGTTGAGTACTTTGGTTCCAAATCCCAATTTATAATTGCACAGATCCCTATCCCCATCAGATCACTATCCCCGTCAGATCACTATCCCCGTCAGATCCCTATCCCCGTCAGATCACTATCCCCGTCAGATCACTATCCCCGTCAGATCACTATCCCCGTCAGATCCCTATCCCCGTCAGATCACTATCCCCGTCAGATCACTATCCCCGTCAGATCACTATCCCGTCAGATCACTATCCCCGTCAGATCACTATCCCCGTCAGATCACTATCCCCGTCAGATCACTATCCCCGTCAGATCACTATCCCCGTCAGATCACTATCCCCGTCAGATCCCTATCCCCGTCAGATCACTATCCCCGTCAGATCCCTATCCCCGTCAGATCACTATCCCCGTCAGATCACTATCCCCGTCAGATCACTATCCCGTCAGATCACTATCCCGTCAGATCACTATCCCCGTCAGATCACTATCCCCGTCAGATCACTATCCCCGTCAGATCACTATCCCCGTCAGATCACTATCTCCGTCAGATCACTATCCCCGTCAGATCACTATCCCCGTCAGATCACTATCCCCGGCAATGCCGTAACATTGCTTGCTCACTCCAATTGAAATGCATGTGGCTAGAGAACCCACATTGGAAGCCCCTTTCCAGATCATGACTACAATACCACCCCCTGTACTTCAACAAAATACACATTCGTACATTGTATTTTCTAAGCAAATGGAGCACATGTCAAACTGCCATAAATCAAAACTTTAATATCCTAAATAAAAAAACACATGTTCATAGTATTCCAACGACTCAAAATGATTTAGACCATCAGTGTCGTGTGCGAGTCAGGACTGTGGGATGTAGGCAGAGGTGTCCTCCAGGCCTGAGCAGTCGTTGTCCAGGTACTCAAGGATCACGTCGCCCCCGTTGTAGAGGGGCGAGTCTGGGTGAGCCAGCATGGAGAGAAGGGTGTCGTCCATCTTGAGAGCTTCGCCCGTCTGGGGGTGGCACAGCCGCAGCTTCTACACGTCAACAACAACGCCACGGGGAGGAGGAGGACAAAGTCGTTTTTTAGTAAGAGGTATCTTAGAGACACGACAGACCAACAGGAAAGTTTGCCATGCGCAGTCGATCACCTGCTGGGTGTCGACAAATGGTGGCGATTCAACATGTAGAATAGAATGGAAACAAACAGAAAATGGCGGCCGATGTTCTGTGGTCAGTGGCGATAGGATGGATAGCCATTGCGCACTGCCAATGTCCGTGTTGATATGTTTCGTCTCTAATATTTGCATAATGACAATGGTAGAATAGGTTCTTCTGCTTGGAGACAGCTCGTGATAGTTTTCGGTTACCTTTCTGTTAATACATTGTTCTAAGATGTTTCAAAAAGATAGGTTTCTAAAAATGTGTTTGATGATAGCGGTACAATAGGTTGATTGGAACCTGCTGCTCGAGGCTGTTTTCTGTTACCTTAGCCGTTAGTACGTTGTTGTTGTTCTTGAGGCTGGCCAGTGAGGCGGCGTAGTCCACTACTTTCCCCACACTCCACTTGGAACAGAAAAACATAGGCAGGCTGGAGTCTTTGTCCTCTCTGGGAAGGAAGACATTGAAATAGGTCCTCTCTGTCTGGAAAGCAAAGTTAGAGATGTAGACTTGTATATCAAATCAAATGAAAAAGCACATGAAAGACACGGACTCTTTATAGAATGATGACAAGTAGATGCTGTTTACAACAGGGTTCCTAACCTTTTCACCATGCCCCCCCCCCCCGATTTTTACTATCACTCCCTTTTTATTGTATATTGACATTCCCTATATTAAACCAGCTTGAATGTTTAATGGGGGCCCTAAGAAACATTTTGGAAGTCCATTTCCCTCAATTCCACGTGGTTTAACAAGACTCATGGCATCTTTTGGATAGGCTATTTAATCATAATAATAATAATAATAATAGATAAGGAAAATGCATTCTAAACCTGATTTCCCCGCTAACCAAATATGTTTTATAGGCCAATGTTTTCAACTTAATTATACATATTCTACAGAATGTGAATAGATCGATTGATAGCGACAGAGTCACATTGTACAAGATTACTTCCAAGCAAGTTCCTTTGACTCCTCAACTTCAAAAAGGTCATAGCTCAGCTTCTGAATATCAGAGACAAACCAAAGATATTCCCATCAGAGGTGACTCTTCCTCGGGTGTAAACCTTCCTTGACTCGAGGGGGGAATATTTGTTTATTATATGCGATTGTTAAAAAAAATATATGCATAAATCTGCCATGCTTTAGATACAAGCGGTAAAATACCAGCGGGAGAGTCGACTGCTGGGAATATCTTTAGTTTGTCTCTATGATATTCAGCAGAGGTACGACCTTCAAAAGATGAGGAGTCAAAGAAATTAGAGGGTGTAATTTAGAGGGTGTCATTTCTTTGACTCCTCAACTTTAAAAGGCCATAACTCAGCTTCTGAATATCATAGAGCCAAACCAAAGATATTCCCATCAGAGATAACTCTTCCTCTGGCATTCTACCGCTAGGCTAAAGCATCGCAGAGACTTATGCATTGTTTTAGATTGGTTTAAACAATTGCAAACAAATATACAGTATATACACTACCGGTCACCGGTCTAGAACACCTACTCCTTCAAGGCTTTTGCTTTATTTTGACTGTTTTCTACATTGTAGAATAATAGTAAAGATATCAAAACTATGCAGTAACCAAAAAGGTGTTTGAGATTCTTCAAATAGCCACCCTTTGCCTTGACAGCTTTGCATTCTCTTGGCATTCTCCAAACCAGCTTCACCTGGAATGCTTTTCCAACAATCTTTACGGAGTTCCCACATATGCTGAGCACTTGTTGACTGCTATTCCTTCACTCTGCGGTCCGACTCATCCCAAACCATCTCAATTTTGGTTGAGGTCGGAGTATTATGCAGGCCAGGTCATCTGATGCAGCACTCCATCACTCTCCTTCTTGGTAAAATAGCCCTTACACAGCCTGGAGGTATGTTGGGTTATTGTCCTGTTGAAAAACAAATGATAGTCCCACTAAGCCCAAACCAGTTGGAGTGGCATATCGCTGCAGAATGCTGCGGTAGCCATGCTGGTTAAGTGTGCCTCAAATTCTAAATAAATCAGTGTCACCAGCAAAGCACCCCCATACCAACTCTGTGCTTTACGGTGGGAAATACACATGTGGAGATCATCCGTTCACCCACACCACATCTCACAAAGACACGACGGTTAGAGCCAAAGATCTCAAATTTGGACTCCAGATCAAAGGACAAATTTCCACCGATCTAATGTCCATTGCTCGTGTTTCTTGGCGCAAGCAAGTCTCTTCTTCTTATTGGTGTCCTTTAGTAGTGGTTTCTTTGCAGCAATCGACCATGAAGGCCTGATTCACACAGTCTCCTCTGAACAGTTGATGTTGAGATGTGTATGTTACTTGAACTCTGAAGCATTTACTTAATAACTAATGAACTTATCCTCTGCAGCAGAGGTAACTCTGGGTCTTCCTTTCCTGTGGTTGTCCTCATGAGAGCCTGTTTCATCATAGCACTTGATGGTTTTTGCGACTGCACTTGAAGAAACTTTCAAGGTTCTTGAAATTTTCCGTATTGACTGACCTTAATGTCTTAAAGTAATGGGCTATCGTTTCTCTTTGCTTATTTGAGCTGCTCTTTCCATAATATGGACTTGTTCTTTTACCAAATGGGGCTATCTTCTGTATACCCCCAACCTTGTCACAACACAACTGATGGGCTCAAAAGCATTAAGGAAAGAAATTCCACAAATTTACTTAAGGCACACCTGTTAATTGAAATGCATTCCAGGTTACTACCTCATGAAGCTGGTTGAGAATGCAAAGAGTGTGCAAAGCTGTCATCAAGGCAAAGGGTGGCTATTTGAAAAATCTCAAATATATTATATTTATTTAACACTTTTTTGGTTACTACATGATTCCATGTGTCATTTCATAGTTGATGTCTTCACTATTATTCAACAATGTAGAAAACAGTAAAAATAAAGATAAACCCTTGAATGAGTAGGTGTGTTCAAACTGTTCTAAAACTTTTGACCGGTAGTATATATTTGTTCTTAACTGACTTGCCTAGTTTAAAAAAAACAGCAGAAATTAGGTTATTACTTCTTGACCCAACATAGTATGTGGCATTATATATATATATCACAGACCCACTTTAATAATACCATCACAGTTCAAGTCTACACACCACACTCTGTCTGAATCTCAAATTACACCCTATTCCCTAAATAGTGCACTACTTTTGAACAGAGCCCAGTGGGCCCTGGTTGAAAGTAGCCCACTAGGGAATAGGTTGGAAGCAATCACTCTGCATCTCGCTCTCCATCGCTCTGGTAGTACCTGTGGCAGTCCCTTGTCTCCCTCAGCATGAAGCTTTAGTTTCATCAAAGTCACCTTGGCTGCTGTTGCAGCATTCTTTACTCCCTTGCGACCTTTCCTCGGAGGCAAAGCCTTCTTGGACTCTGTTCAGTCAAGAGGGTAGAACCCAAAATTTTGGTGAACACTGCCCTCATGTGGACAGGCTAAAGAATAGCAGGGATAAGCATATCCTGTATGGCCATGGATGTCATACAATTTATTTTGAAAAAAGACTCCCAAATGGCACCCTATTCCCTATATAGTTCACTACTTTTGACCACAGCCCTGTGGAAATAGGTAAGAGGGTACCATTTGGGATATAACTCCAATGGACCCAGTAAAAGCATTTTTGGGGGGTTTGTGATGAAAAGTTGTGACTGTGACTAACCTACAATCTTCTGCACGAGCGCTTGTGTGGCAGCCATGCGAGGCTTGGGCGTTTCCAGTTTATCACACTTGTGGTCATCTTGGTGACGATGGCTGGAGAATAAAGAAAATGGGGGTATGAGAGGAGCTTTTAACACACCCATCTTCTGTCTTTCCACTGCAGGCGGTCCATGGCTAGATCTCAAAGAGATATATTTTCTTACATTACATATTTTAAAGGAATATTTCGAACAACAGATTAAACCAATTTTGGCCAAGGGATCCATGAAATAAGTTTAGAGGGTGTAATATAATACAATGTAATATTATTCGTCTAAAATGTTTGTAATTAATCCTGGGAAACATGGTCTTGGGAGGCTCACTGGGATACTGGTATCCCACAGCGCTCCACCAATGATCCATTTGTCAAATTATAATACTTCTTGTATTCCCAGATTAAATCAACTACATACATGCACTGTAATTTAAAATGTGCGTCCGCATGCTTCCGTTCGAGTAAGTCCACGTTGAGACCCTGTAGCCAGTATACACTTCCTCAAAATAGAATGAATCTGCAGTGCCTTTAGAAAGTATTCACCCATGGACTTTTTCCACATTTTTGTTGTGTTACAATACCCCCAGCCACTACAAAGAACTCAGTTTCCGGAGAGGAAGGAAACTGCTCAGGGATTTCACCATGATGCTAATGATGACTAAAACAGTTACGGAGTTTAATGGCTGTGATGGGAGAATATGAGGTTGTGGATCCATCCTCAGTTCACTCCACACTACTAACCTAAATGACAGTGAAAAAAGGGACATCTTTACAGAATAAAATATTCCAAAACATGCATCCTGTTTGCAAGAAAGTAAAACTAAAGTAAAACTGCAAAAAAAAATGTTTTATGCCCTAACACATCACTGAGTACCATTCTTCATATCTCTAAGCATGGTGGTGGCTGCATCTTGTTATGGGTATGCTTGTCACCATCAAGGACTAGGAAGTTTAAGGATAAAAACAAAATGAATAGAGCTAAGCACAGGCAAAATCCTAGAGGAAATCCTGGTTCAGTCTGCTTTCCAACAGACATTGGGAGAAGAAATGTACCTTTCAGCAGGACAATAACCAAAAACACAAGGCCAAATATACAATGGAGATACTTACCAAGATGACATCGAATGTTCCCGACTGGCCTAGTTACAGGTTTGATTTAAATGAACTTGAAAATCTATGGTAAGACTTGAAAATGGCAATCGAGACATGATCAACAACCAACTTCGCAGAGCTTGAAGAATTTTTTAAAGAATAATGAGCAATTTTGTCAAATCCAGGTGTGTAAAGCTCTTAAAGACATACCAGAAATACTATCAGCTGTAATCACTGCGAAAGGGGATTCAATGTATTGACTCAGGGGTGTGAATACTTATGTATATAAATATTTCTATATTCCATATTCAATAAATATACAAAAATATCTAAAAACATGTTTTCACATTGTCATTATGGGGTTTTGTGTGTAGATGGGTGAAAAAGAAAAAGCAATTTAATCCATTTTGAATTCAGGCTGTAACAATAAAATGTGGAATAAGCAAAGGGGTATGAATACTTTCTAAACGCACTGTATGATCACTCAAGAAATCTGTCATTAACAGACATTTTTGCCAAATGTTTGGTGCAGTATTTCTCAAGTGAAAAATGTGCATGTCTCGTTGAATGACAACACTTCATTGAAGAATCCCTGTTGTTGACCAATCACCTACAAAGGGGCTAGGACTTGAGCTTGCCTCAATACATTTTTTTGTGCACACGAACAGGCGAAGGTCACAAAATATCATCATAATATACACGGTATATACAAATGAGTGGATTTGGCTATTTTTTTTATTTAATCTTTATTTAACTAGGCAAGTCAGTTAAGAAAAAAATTCTTATTTACAATGAAGGACTAGGAACAGTGGGTTAACTGCCTTGTTCAGGGGCAGAACGACAGATTTTTACCTTGTCAGCTCGATCTAGCAACCTTTTGGTTACTGGCCCAACGCTCTAACCACACAGCCCAACGCTCTAACCACACAGAGGAGGTCTTCCCTGTAACACACTGTGTTGAGATTGCCTGCAATGACAACAAGCTCAGTCCGATGATGCTGTGACACACCGCCCCAGACCATGACGGACCCTCCACCTCCAAAACGGTCCCGCTCCAGAGTACAGGTCTCAGTGAAATGCTCATTCCTTCGATGATAAACGAAAATCCGACTGTCACCATCCTGGTGAGACAAAACCGTGGCTTGTCAGTGAAGAGCACTTTTTGCCAGTCATGTCTGGTCCAGTGATGGTGGGTTTGTGCCCATAGGCGACGTTGTTGCCGGTGAGGTCTTACAACAGACCTACAAGCCTTCAGTCCAGCCTCTCTCAGCCTATTGCGGACAGTGTGAGCACTTATGAAGGGATTGCGCGTTCCTGGTGTAACTTGGGCAGTTGTTGCTGACATCCTGTACCTGTCCCACAGGTGTGATGTTGATGTACCGATCGTGTGCAGGTGTTGTTTACACGTGGTCTGCCACCGCGAGGACGATCAGCTGTCCATCCTGTCTTCCTGTAGAGCTGTCGTAGGCGTCTCACAGTACAGACATTGCAATTTATTGCCCTGGCCACATCTGCAGTCCTCATGCCTCCTTGCAGCATGCCAAAGGCACGTTCACGCAGATGAGCAGGGATCTTTCTTTTGGTGTTTTTCAGAGTCAGTAGAAAGGCCTCTTTAGTGTCCTACGTTTTCATAACTGTGACCTTAATTGTCTACCATCTGTAAGCTGTTAGTGCCTTAACGACCGTTCCACAGGTGCATGTTCATTAATTGTTTATGGGAAACAGTGTTTAAACCTTTTACAATGACCATCTTTGAAGTCATTTGGATTTTTACGAATTGTCTTTGAAAAGGCAGGGTCCTGAAAAAGAGATGTTTCTTTTTTTGCCGACTTTATAGGATTCTGTGCTTCCAACTTCATGGCTTCACAGTTTGGGGAAGGCCCTTTCCTGTTTCAACATGACAATGCCCCCATGCACAAAGCAAGGGCCATACAGAAATGGTTTGTCAAGATCGGTGTGAAAGAACATGACTGGCCTGTACAGAGCCCTGACCTCAACCCCATCGAACATCTTTGTGATGAATTGGAACGGCAACTGCAAGCCAGGCCTAATCACCCAACATCAGTGCCTGACCTCACTAATGCCCTTGCGGCTGAATGGAAGCAAGTCCCCACAGTAATGTTCCAACATCTAGTGGAAAGCCTTCCCAGAAGAGTGGAGGCTGTTATAGCAGCAAAGGGGGACCAACTCCATATTAATGCGCATGATTTTGGAATGAGATGTTCTACGAGCATGTGTCCACATACTTTGATAATGTAGTGTGTGCACAAACTGTTCTGGACTGTTTTGGATGGGATGTATTGCTGTCTCTACCTTCTTGCCGTTTGTGCTGTTGTCTGTGCGCAATAATGTTTGTACCATGTTTTGTGCTGCTACCATGTTGTTGTCATGTGTTGCTGCCTTGCTATGTTGTCGTCTTAGGTCTCCCTTTATGTATTGTCGTGATGTGTGTTTTGTCCTATATTTATAATTTTAAAATGTCATCCCAGCCCCCGTCCCCACAGGAGGCCTTTTGCCAGGCCGTCATTGTAAATAAGAATTTGTTCTTAACTGACTTGCCTTGTTAAATAAAGTTTCAATGAAAAATAAATAAATGCGAAGCATGCGGACACCTTGAGCTACATCAATCTTTTTGTATGGAATATCATGATATACCCATTGATTTGAAAATAATATAGCTTATAAATGCCCCATGAGCTTAGTTCAACTGTTGTACCCCATCAGAACCCAAAATATAAGCTTGTTCCACTAAATATTTTAAAAAGAACACTGTATAGCCTCAAAACATTGTTAAAACTAAAATTGAGGTATAATGGACAGTCGGTCCTTGTAGCTATAGCTCGTTCTATGAATTTGAGTGGTATACATTTCTCCAGGCCCACCCATCAGGTTTTTACCAATTGCAGGACATTTGCTTGAAAACTGCAACATTTTCACTCCAATGCCAAGAGGTGGGCCTTTAAAACTGTCTTTCAGGGCTTGAGACACAGTTTGTCCAGCAATGCACTGGCAAAGTCATAGCAATAACATACAAAAAGTTGTATTCTCATTCGAGGTGGTCCCTGATACATTTGCTGTCACAAAAGATGTCCCCGGACCCAAAAAGTTTGAGATCCCATGCTCTACTCCTCAACCAACACATCACCTAAAACTAGTTTCAGTAGCTCTGGACCCGTATTCACAAAGTGTCTCAGAATAGGAGTGCTGATTTAGGATCACCCCTGTCCATCCATTGTGAAAAGGCAAAACTGATCGTAGATCAGCACTCCTTCTGAGAAACTTTTTAAATATTGTCCCTGTTCTTGTTGGAGAGACCAGGGCAGACAAAGGGAAGAAACATGACACTTACGCCAAACAGAAATGTTTCTGACAGTGTGGACAAATGACTGGCAACAGTTCTTTCCCTTTGCAGTCTTCAAATGTGCATGGGTGTCTCGTACAGCCACCAGATATCTGGACTTCTTTTTTAACGTCCACCTGAGAAAAACATTTTCAATCATGACTGGATTCAAAATCATGAGAAAACTAGTTTGCCATTAAATCTCAACGCTGAATATGCGCCCCATTTGGACCCCTATTCCCTATATAGGGCATTACTTTTGGGTCAAAATAGCAGGCTCTGGTCTAAAGTAGGAATCAGGATGCCGTTTGGGACGCAGGCAGAGTTTCTTACCACAGGACAAGCGTGCAAATCTCGACTTCTGTGTTCAAGGCTGGAAGGAAAGTAAAAAGACTTGTTTAGTAGTCAATCACAAAAACATATTTTTATTTTTTATATCACATTCAAACCCAAGAGCCATGGTGAGTGAATTTAGTTAAACGCATATACACAAGTCAGGCCGTCATATTTATCGCCTGGATAAATATAAGGTTAAACAACAACAAAAATCGGATCTTACCAGAAAACACCCCTGCAGGCATCACAAATGAATGGCAGAAAATCTGGAGGAGAAATTGGGATAGACAGTAGTAAAATGCACTGACAACTTCAACATAATGCCAAAATCAAAGGCTTAGCAGCAGTGATAGCAAAACGATGTTGGATAATTGAAGATGTCCCACCCAGACAGTTTAATACTAAAAAAAAATTCAGTATGCACTAATGCATTAGCAGCTGGGTCAGGTCTGCTTATTTCGCTGTAACGTTATAAGAACCAGAAGAAAATATTGGCAAGCCACTGCTAACTGGCAAGCTACTGCTAACTGACGATCTAGCCACTGCTAGTTCGAGCTGCCCTTGCTGACTCATTATGGATTCCAAAGCTTTTGTGTTTCTAGCTACTTCTAGAGAGAAATAAGAGCTCAATTGAATTGGCTACACTTACAAATTGACCAAGTGTTATTAACTAGCTAGCTAGCAGCTAAATGTTGTCAACAGCTAACAAGTTAGCCAGCCTTACAGTGATTAGCATAGACATGTAGCTAGCTAACCAATTAGCAAGTTGGCAAAGCAAACGGTAGCTACAAATACAAAAACACAACATTTAACGTGAAGCAGCATAGTTCATTCTTTCGATCACATAATTCTAGTAAAAATGTTTTTTAATGAAAACCTGTCTGATGGCAGGACTTTATGTTACAATGTTTCCCAATGTCTAGTTCAGCCATGATTCTTCTTGCGTCAAAGTAAACTTTTCAACTTTGGCCACAGATGTAACAATGAGACAGATATTTCACCGGATGTAAAAATGTGAAGCAATAATACCACTCACTACCAAATATGGTGGTGGTCGGCAGTGGGAGAAGATGGAGCGAGATGGATTTTTGCCGAAATTCTGCTAATTTTCTCATCGATTAAACATTTGATCTCAATGCAGTTTTCTGTTTTCAAAACTATAAATATGTTACGAACAGAGTGGCAACGTTTTGTAGAATTCACCCTTTGTCAAAGTGTTTGTTGTTGTTTTGGAGTGCAAGTGCGAATTTAGTTATTGCGCACTTCACAGAGTAGGCGTTCTCTAACGGAGATGTGCAAATATATGCTAGAACGCGCCAATCGGCTCTCGCTAGTTCGTGTTTGGTTCTGTCCAACTCCTTGCTTGTTCTGCCGACCATGACTATGCTCCCATTGGAAACAACGGGCTGTGGTCTATCTTATGTTACTTATAAAAATCTTGGCTTTGACCCTGCAACGGACTCACGTGACTAAACATAAACCAATCTCTGTCCATGATAAATTGATACGTTGTACTAACTAGTAATGATACATTTATTAGTGATACATTGTAAAAAAGACCTACATTGTAGGTGAATTATTCCACTGTAAATGTTTTGTTTTTTAAACGATTATTGTGTTGATTATCTTGACATTAAATAATTAGATACATTTCCTTAAGCCTATCCTTTATATGCAATATTTTCTCATAGGGGCCTAGTTATTTATCTCTGTAAAATTCACGTTTTTTCATAATAGCTAGGGCCTAGGCCATTGTGTCATTCATTATAAAAGCCTATTGTTATTTTCCACGACCAGCCACAGGTGTCACATTTCAAGAATCGTCATTCAGGTGTGTGGGACTGGCTAGCTGTTTTTGAATTGAAGCCGTCGTACTTGAATTGCAACCTGCACCTGGCGCGACTTTCTCCAGAGAAGTTGATCTAACGAACGACATTTGAAAAGTAACTTTAACTGAATACAAAAAAAGGCCAAAATGAGCAAAATTTCTAAATTGTTCAAGGGAAGCTCAAGTTCGAGCTCTTCTAGCCACTATCCAAGCTCTTCGAAGTCGAAACATGGCCATCGGTCTCGGACAGGACCTACCCCGCAGGAGGCCATTCACAAACTTCGAGAAACAGAGGCGATGCTGGCGAAAAAACAGGACTTCTTGGAAAATAAAATTGAACAAGAAATTATGATAGCAAAGAAGAATGGCCTCAAGAATAAACGTGGTATGTATTGTGAAATTGTCACGTCTGCATGATTTGGTTGGTCCTTGTTGAATCACCTGAACTAAATCATCTGTATCGATAGGATCCCGTCTTTTCTGGTGAAGTATTTTGTTCATTGTCAATACAGGGAACTCCTAGAAACAGACCACACTTGTGTCACTGCTGCTTGCAGCCCAATCTTCTATCAGTTACTTTTCTTTAATGACTCCTATCTAGTTAATACTAATTT
The DNA here is from genome assembly GCF_023373465.1 of Oncorhynchus keta. Classification (NCBI taxonomy): domain Eukaryota; kingdom Metazoa; phylum Chordata; class Actinopteri; order Salmoniformes; family Salmonidae; genus Oncorhynchus; species Oncorhynchus keta. The sequence goes on along the minus strand of NC_068424.1, from coordinate 32,269,668 downwards.
GTGTCCTTATGTACCCCTTCTGCCATGTTTTTTTTCTTCTTAACCACCAAAGATGCAAACGGTACTTCCATGTGCTATTTAATCACCATCGTAACCATATTTTTTGTACCACCAGCGGCCCTCCAGGCACTGAAGAGGAAGAAGCGCTTTGAGCAGCAGCTCACCCAGATTGACGGGACCCTCTCCACCATCGAGTTCCAAAGGGAGGCATTGGAGAATGCCAACACCAACACTGAGGTCCTTAAGACCATGGGCTACGCTGCCAAGGCCATCAAGGGGGTCCACCAGAACATGTGAGTTAACAAGGATAATAACCATTAAACACCGGGTATGTGCCGCAAATGGCACCCTATTCCCTATAGTGCACAACTTTGGTCCTTGGTAGCTATCAAACACGGTCCTTTCTCAATATTTACTTTATTGCCAGTTATATGCTCCTAATTCTATTTAAACCGGAGTTTAACCTTATATCAGGCAAAAAAGAGGATCATGTCTAACTAGACCTACTATTATAGTGTTCCTAAATATTCTCTCTTCCTCCCAGGGATCTGGATAAAATTGACTCTCTGATGCAGGACATCACTGAGTCGCAGGAAGTGGCCCAGGAGATCTGTGATGCTATCTCCCGACCTTTCGGAGATGCATTTGATGAGGTAACCTATTTACTGCTCACCATTTCTCAAAGAAATAATCTTAATTCATCCTCTTAGCCTATTCACTGTGACCAGTGGAGGATTAATTTATTTAGCTACTTGATAGGCTACTTAGGTTTTGTGACTTCTGATTGCCAAACATGTACAATACTGCATGCATCTCAATGGCTCCCATTCGAATTATCCTGCAGGATGAGCTGTTAGCGGAGCTGGCTGAGTTGGAGCTGGAGGAGAGCATGACGAACATGGGCAGAGTGCCCAGTGTGCCCACCGCCAAGCTGCCCACCTCCAAGCTTCCCTCAACTCGACCCAGCCAGCGCACTCGTAAGTACAGGACAAGGGTAGTTGAAGTGTATGCTAGTTTTTATATTACAGTCTGTGTTAAACTGACTCTGGGTAACAGTTTTGAACTCCTGTTTTACAGCGTCCAAGAAGAGGGCAGAGGATGATGACATGCAGATGCTGGCAGCCTGGGCAGTGTAACTAACACACACCAGACTCTAAATGTACAAATGTTCATTTTAATGTTTTTATCTTTTTATTCTAATCAGTTTCTTAGGGAAAAGCCAATGATCTCTATTTTGTTGGATTGTTTTTGTGTTGTACAATTATGGAAGTGAAGTATTGGAATGTGTGCTCTGACTAGGTGATTTTTATTACTGCTACATTACACAATTTTCTGTCAATGAAGGATACAGTTGCTAGTGAAAGTCTACACACCTCTCTTTAAATTTAGCTGCCTTAAAATGAAAGGGATAGTTTGCCTATTTTAAAACTGTGCCAGGGAAACTAAACCAAAGCATGGATTGCTGTCGTACTTTGTCCATAGACCGCTTACTGAGTAAGGAAACCAATAACATTTTCGCATTTGTTGCACAAATCCCATTTAAGTCATGGTACTGATATTAAATATTTTCATATCAATACTGAACATAAATTCAGATAATCCCGCAGGTGAAGAAGCCAGATGTGGTGGTTCTGGGCTGGTGTGGTTACTTGTTGTTGTGAGGCCAGTTGGACCTACTGCCAAATTCTTTAAAATTATGTTGGAAGTGGCATAGGGTAGAGAAATTAACATTACATTCTCTGGCAACAGCTCTGGTGGGGCTTTCCTGCAGTCAGCATGCCAATTGCACACTCCCTCAACTTGAGATGTCTGTTGCATTGTGTTGTGACAACTGCGTATTTTAGTGGCTTTTTACTGTCCCCAGCGCAAGGTGAACCAGTGTAATGAGCATGCTGTTTAATCAGCTTCTTGATATGCCACACCTGTCAGGTGCATGGATTAGCTTTGCAAAGGAAAAATGCTCACTAACAGGGATGTGAACAAATTTGTGCACAATTTTAGTTTTTTTTGTGCATCTGGAACATTTCTGTGATCTTTTTATTTCAGCTCGTGAAACATGGTAGCAACACTTTACATGTTGCATTTTATATTATTGTTCAGTGTATAAGTGACAGATTCACAATCAATTGTAGATGCTTTTGTATGATTTGTTCATGGTATGTAAAAAAAAAAAAAAAGCTAATATTGGTACTATGACTTGAATAGGTTTTGTGCCACAAATGCTAAAATGTTCACATTTGGTAACAGTGCCAAGGAAATAAAGCAAATGCAAGGATTGCTCTCATACCTGTTCCATAGACTGCTTAGCCTTACAGGGTAAGGAAACCAATGTGTCATTTGGGTGAACTATCCCTTTAAATCTAAAAGGGGAATCAACTGGATATTTTGTTTCCTAACAATCTACACAACCAACTCCACATTTTCAAAAGTGAAATGTCTTAATTGTTTCAGTACTGTGGTAGACTCATTATGTTATGGGAATGCTTGTTACCGGCAGCCTGGGAAGTTTGGCAAGATCAAAAGAAATATGAAAGGAGATAAAAAGTTAGAAGAAACCCTGCCACGGGCTTCTGAGTACCTAACCCTGGGATAGTTTTATTTTTCAGCAGGAAAATTACACAAATGTTGATGCCAAAGACTGACTGTAATGGCCTTCCTATAGGCGTTAAGTGTTCCTGAATGGTCCAGTCTTAGACCTGAGTTAAATCTGCTTGAAAATCTGTCAAGGTTTGAGTATTGTTCTCCATCAATGACTCCCAACCAAATTTACTGAGCTTGAATAATTTTGACAAAAACAATGGATAAATGTTGTCCTCAGGTACATTTCAGCTGTGAATCATTATACATAAGATTCTACACTTGTGAAGACATACACAATCAACACATTTTTTTTAACTTTATATAATTGTGGAGTAGGTTGTGAACATCTACTTTTATCAAATGTTGTATTTCATTTTAAGGCAGCAAAACGTGTAGACTTTCAATAGGCACTGTACTGTATGTCCCTTATCAGTAGACTACTTCACTTTGTAAAAGGTGCTGGGTTTGAAAAACAAGTGTTAGTGAATTAAAGAATATGAGTGAAGCACTATGCTATGAATGTTACTTTTAGAGTTGGAGTTTTACAGAAATATATTTTTTGTAAATATGAAGGATGTTGAAGATTTTAACAAAATAAAATTACTCCGTTTTTTGTTGTAATTTTCAGGAAGTTTTATTTTTTACTGCAACTTGCTCCAGTAATGTGACCACTGTCCAATGGGAGTAATTTGGTCATGCAATAGTTGGTCAAATACCTGTCAGGGCCCGCACAAGCCACAAACCTCCACTGTACAAAAAACTAATCGAGGAAGGCTGCACTGTCCGCAGGAGGTTCCAAGGGGGCACCATAACACAAGTTTCACGCACACACGTCCTGCTAAAATGTATAGTCCCGCGCCGTATGTCAACCAAGCAGGAAATCCTTCTCCAGCGGATTAATTGCGGAATACAATTATAGAATAACGAAGCACCGGCATGGAATCAGAGAAACAAGTTCAATCAACAGGTGGGTCTCAAAATATAAACGGTGTCTCAAGTCAATCGATACAACTAATCGAACAAAACCGATTAAAAGCCGGTTATCGATAGTTTACGGAATGCTAACACCTTGGTAGCTAGGTTAGCCAGTTGAACTCTGATCCGAATGTGACACGTTTAACTTTATAGTTTACTAATTTGGCTGATGACACATAGAAAGACTCCGGTTTCAACCATAAATAACCACACAGGAGATGAACACGCTGGAGATTTTTGTTGGCACGGACTAACGAATGAAAGAAAGTGATTACTAGCTGTCCGCCCTCCTCATAGACAATGCTCATGCGTAGGGTAGGCTATATGATTTGGTTCTAAACTGGCTTTATATCATTTTCAATAAGGGATTTGAAGTTGATAAGTATTATGCATCGCTAACTAACTAAATAAGAAATAATCCATGGCCGCGGGAAGTTGGGGTGCCGAAGATGCTGCTGCACCCCCTGATAAATTAATTAATTCCACAAAATGAGTGAACTAATTTTTATTACTCCTGTATTAGCATTAGCGGAGAAAAATACTCCTCAGGTGTGCGTTAAATAAACTGCTGAAACAGTATTAGCTAAAAAAAAAAGTCCTTGCTAATGACTTGTAATATGTGTACCCTCAGGAGAGGATGTGCCTGACCCAGAGGAGGAGGAGAAGAGGCTGGCAGCCGCAGCCCGGGAAGCCAACCGTTTATCTGAGCTGCGGCTGGTGCTGTTGGGCTGGAGGTGGCCTGGGAAGAGCCTCACAGGCAACACCATCCTGGGCCGCGAGGAGTTCCGCCTAGAACGGGCAGCCGAGTTCTGTGTCAAGCGTCAGACTGAGGTGGAGGGGCGCCAGGTGACAGTGATAGACACGCCGGGCTGGTTCTCAGCCCAGACAACGCCTCTCCTCTACCAGCAGGAGATGGTACGGGGCGCCACTATGTGTGGTCCCCCTGGCCCCCACGCCTTCCTGCTTGTCATCCCCGTGGGCATGTTTACTGAGGTGGACCGGGGCCGCATCGAGGAGCACCTTGCCCTGTTTGGGGAGCGCGTGTGGAGGCATACTATCCTAGTGTTCACTTGGGCTGAGGTACTGAGGAACATGTCCATCGAGAGACACATCAAGCGGGAGGGGAAGGATCTGCAGTGGGTGTTGGAAAAGTGCAAGAGGAGATACTTTGTCATCAATAACTGCATATTTGGGGAGCACCCCCAACTGAGGCGGCTCATGGAGAAGATAGAGAAGGTGGTGGCGGAGGAGGGCATCTATAACCCAGAGGAGGTGGAGGAGAAGAAACCTCTGGACCAAAACCAGAACCAGAACCGGGAGCTTGGGGCAAGGCCCAAAGTGAACTCTGCTGTAGGATTGGCCAAACTGGACGTGGACCCGCCCCACAGTGAGTGACAGCTTTACTGACAACTCAGACATAGTCTGGTACCAGGAAACAGCAGTCTCGTAGGCTGAACCTCAGACCGGCTGAAATGTATAATCTTTGCTCTTCACTCCAAAACATGTGAACTTGCATTACAGTTGTATTATTCCACTTACGGTAACTGTATTTGAATTACTCATGTAGTAGTCATGTCGTGTGGAATTAGTCTGACTACCTCTCCCCTCAACCCTTTTTAACATTTCTTCCTTCATTTTTTAACTATTCTCACAATTCATTAGGATTGTCCAGGACAGGGCAATATTCCTCTCCAGTAATATCAATACTGCTATTAACTAACCTAGATATTTTCACATAGACTTGACAATGACGTTTCTTCCAATTATATTACATCTGTTGTGTGTCCATTTTCAGATTCGGTGGATTGACTGACTGACTAAAGGAGAGATGGTGAGCCACCACAGTACCGATTTTAAGAGCTGCCGGATCTACATCCATACATCACCCTTAACCTCAAGGCCTGTATTCACACATTGTCTCAGTGTTGATCTAGAATCAGTTTGCCTTTTAAGATCATAATGAATGAGACCGGTGAAGGGCGACCTAATCCTAGATCAGCACTCGTACTCTGAGACAATTTCTGAATACAGACCCAGATTATTTAAGAGTTTTAAAGATATATTTTTTCATTTATATCAGTGTGAGCGATATTATCTGCAACTGGATGTAGGCCAACATTATGCTGTTTGAGACTGTTCCCTCACACCTATGACAGCTCTGATGAAATGTATCTATTTGGGGGTTAGATTTTTACTGATTTGGTTTGCACATGAAATTTTAAAAAGAAATATGACCAAGAAAAAAATCCCAGACATTCATACAGGATGATGAAAGAAATGCTAAATGACTTCAGATGGCCAATGTGTACTGGTATTTTTTTAAATGTTACCCTTATTTAACTAGACATGTCAGTTAAGAACAAATTCTTATTTTCAATGACGGCCTAGGAACAGTGGGTTAACTGCCTTGTTCAGGGGCAGAGCGACAGATTTTGAACTTGTCAACTCGGGGATTCGATCTTGCCACTAACCACTAGGCTACCTTCTACCTGCCTAGTGGTTAGAGCGAGGGCCTAGTATAGGCTACCTGCCTAGTGGTTAGAGCTAGAGGGTAGAGAGGGTAGATGGAGGGCCTACCCTTTGCTCCATGAAGGGAGGATAATGGGAAAACTACAGTACGAGACAAGTCTCTCTGAGGCTGGGAAAGAGACAGGGAAGTCCCGATGATACTTCTTAACCAAGTATTTACAGTACATACTAGACAGCAGAGCTCTACAGAGCAACCATTTTACTCTCATATGCATCTAAAAATAGATGTGTTGATCAAGTATGAGCACATGTGCGACTATCGAATTATTGCCCCAGAAATTACCTGCTGTAGACATTTTCAAAGTATTTGTTTGTGTGATTAGCTACCTTTTATGAAACAAAACAAGGAACTATGAAATCCATATAGCTATCCCACCTCGAGCAGCAACAGTGCCTGGGTGGGCTGTGCGCACCGAGGGAAGTGCTGAACGATACATTTTTAAGAAGCGCACTGGCATAGAAGTTGGTCGAATTTACCCGGAAGTCTACTAAAGTGGGACTTTGTCCTCGTGTTTCTTGGCAGTGTACATCGTTTTGTTCACTCTCTAGGTTTTTTTTTTTTAACGTTAAGAGTTTGCTCAACTGCTAGCGAAGAGACACGTCGGAAAATATCATCTCTCACAGACAGACATGTGAGTCACACCGTTACAACGGTGAAGGCCCTCCTATTAAAGAGGCAGCTGAACATTTGTCTCACCTAAGTGACTCATATTTAAGGTTAAATTGTAATTGGTTGAGCATGGAACACTCTTAAAACTCCTACATTTTTCTATTTAGCAGCACATGTGCTCATTGTAAAACATGTTAGTGTAGAGCCCTGCACCGGTATTCTCTACAATTGCACTACTAGATTTGAAAATGTTTAATAATTGTCTGCGAAAATGTTGTTCATGGAAATTGTGTGTGGAAAAGTTACCCAGTTGTGACCAAACCTAAATTGGCATTTTAGACTATGTTTTATCAAGCACTTGAAGTGCAGGTACTGTTTTACTCTACTAGTAGAGAATCCAAATATCTATGTCTGGGTTTTGTTCATGGGTGTGAAATGTTACATAAATATACAAAATCCACATGTATCAAACCCAACCTTCTATGCAAGCGTATAGCTACTGAAATGTAATTTAAAATGTAATTGTGTAATGATAAATTAATGACACATTGCGTTTCATTTTTATACATAATTTTGGCAGTTATATGCTTCCGTAACACTCTAAATAGGGTCGCTTAATTATTCAGATTGGTTAGAAATGAAACACGATGTAGAATTGCAACATGGCCCATGTTGATAGCATTGCGATAGGCTTAACACTGTGAGTACAAGTATGTCTCTTATCATATCATCATCATATTATAATTGTATATTATTATATACTGTAGGTCTTTTATTCTTAATTTCTTCATATTCTGACAACCAATACTAGCTACTGGTAGGGACTAGCACTAACTCCCATCCAGTGGTGGGTGTAATACGTATTTCTTTCCATGTTGATAATATATACAAACCCTTTCACAAAACATGTCCATACTGATGATACGCATTGATGTTACATATTATTCTGTTAGCTCCACTTACGGGAATGCACATGTGCTGTAAGGGTTCTGAGTCGAGCAAAGTATCAGCACAGAAATATCTTTAAAGTTCTGTTTCGAGTTACCGCTGGTTGAATGATTTATCAGAGGGACATGAGGTAGGTGTCACCTCTAGTCGGTGCAACTAGAGTAGTCTTTTCTTTCCCTTTATAATTGATGCTGTTTTGTTTGTGTGAGAGAACTATGATTTCTATATTTTGTCTATTGCTGTAGTAGACAATTCTGTCTTTCCTAAAGTATCCAAATAAAGTGTATGTTTTGCTGGAATGTATGTGAACCTGTGACCTACAGTGTTTTTGTCAAGTCCTTACACATCTGAAGGCAAAATATCAATTGATCTTTCCTCAGTTCCTTGTATGCTCTCATCCCCCTCTCAAAATCCATTGGAAAAGAAGCTCAGAGGGGAGGGACCATGGACCTTCTCCTCCAATATGGTTAAGAAGTGTTAGAATTGCGTAAATTCTAATCTGGTATCAGGATCAATATAACAATGAGTCACCGATTCTATACTATGTATTTTTTATTAGCTAAGTAATAAATGGCAAGTGCAACCTTCGTATATACGGGCTCACTGTAATACCACGCAGGGCAGAACAGGGAACTGACAGGATGTATGTAAACAGTCGTTCTTATACTGTGATGGACATAGTTCCAACCCGTCTGTTGGCCTATCACAGTAGAGGCTGGGCGTGGTTTAAACTTGCTCAGCCTATCGCAGGCGCTCAGGCGGGCCCCCGCCTCTTGGCGCTTCTTGGAGTCCTCCCTCGATGTATAGATTCTTACTGTTCTGGTATCGCAGCCTAGTTATAACAGTTGCTCAGTTCCTGCTATTGTGTTGTTCAGTATTTTTCAATCTCAGTTAAACCTCGTGATGACCACCCCTCCCTATGCCTGCTTAACCACAACTTTGTAAGATACAGCAAGTCACACCATGTGCTCAATATTGTTACATACAAACACAAGGACAAAGCATCTGCTGGGCTGTTATCTACAGTTTTGCAACATACAGGTCACACCATGTTACTCAGTTCTTGTCACACACACAAACAGGCAAGTAGATGTAGCAAGCAGTTGTTTAATCTCATGATGATGCTCAAGTGCACAAATGCAGATACTTCACACAGCCAACATCAGATAATATTTCATCATTAATATATGGTAATGGCTATAATGTAAAATACAGAATCCCACAGAAGGCAAGGAGATTTGAGGAATCACAGAAAGACAAATTGAGACCGACACTTGCTGATGACGGCTGTTCGAGTGTTGTTTCAAGATGGCTATATCCTGGTCAGTGTGTGGACTACCAAGTTCAAAGCCTGGTTTGGATTCAACATTTTACGAAGGATCTTTTTTCCATGTATAGGTTGTCCCTTTTTAAGTGGAGTCCTTGGTGTATCAGTCAATAGGGTGTGTGTCAGCGATTGAGCTGTTATTGAAGTCAATAATGATTCATTAGAGATACTATTAAAGCGCTGGAACTGACGCGCATCAATAAATAACTGACAGGAAAACGACTTATCTAACGCGCTGTCGTCCTTGGATCTCGATCATTGCGGGGAGAGGAAATTTGCGTGCTTCTGTTATGGGGAAAAGAAAAGAAACTGACATTAAATGTGGAGAATGATACATTTGCATATGTTGGCCATCAATTACCTTATTAATTTAACCAGTTGTAGGTAGGCGACTGTAGTTTACAATTTGACACAATAAATAGCCTATGTTGAAATGACAACATCACGGGAGTCAAATCATTTTGTGTAGCCTACCTTTAGCTGTCAAACAAATTGAACATACAGTCTATAACTTTAGTTGATTGTTGTTGTAAGCCTTGTGTTATTATGCAATTATTAATGGCCTTGTTTGGTTTAATCAATCATTGTGACCGTGGTCACAGTTCTATCGCAATTGCTGATCAGCTATTGTTAGAATGCATTGGATTGAAGGTAACAGTCCGTCAGATCAAATCCAATTTTATTTCTTCATCTACTTTGTGCATGACACAAGATTTGGCTACAGGTAAAAACAAATTAAAAACACTGGCTGTTGGTTGACAAGCATTCAGGTCATATCCATAATTTATTATTCATATTTGATTCAGGGATTGAAATTACAACACCATCCTCAGTAGCCTATTCCAGCAGGTTATTGGGCAACGGAAGCACTTCTTACCTCGAAATCACCTCGCTGTTTATGTTGAATGAATTAGTCTATCAATTTAAACTAAGAAAGCTGCTAAATGATTGATTTACATCTTGCCTAGGCTACTGTAGGCTAAAACTACATATAGGTCAAACAGGGGCTATATGCTACCTGCATCTAGCTAACCAAATCATGGCACAGTTGAATTGAAATCATAAACCCAGATTTGAGTCAGTAAGCCTAGCCTACGCCTATTGAAATGACAAGTTAATATCGCAAATAGGCCATTTATAACGGTTTGTAGGCTCGTCTTAACATCTGGCACATAATAATGGCACCATTTGCCAGAAAATAGCCTAACATTGGTTTTGTGAAATTTAATAAGGCCAAATGATCTTTTGGTACCACGCAGCCGTCATACCGCTCAGGAAGGAGACACGTTCTGTCTCCTAGAGACAAATGTACTTTGGTGTGAAAAGTGAAAATCAATCCCAGAACAACAGCAAAGGACCTTGTGAAGATGCTGGAGGAAACAGGTACAAAAGTTTCTATATCCACAGTAAAACGAGTCCTATGTCGACATAACCTGAAAGACCACTCAGCAAGGAAGAAGCCAAAACTGCCTCCAAAACTGCCATAAAAAATCCAGACTACAGTTTTCAACTGCACATGGGGGCAAAGATTGTGCTTTTTGGAGAAATGTCCTCTGGTCTGATAATACAAAAATAGAACTGTTTGGCCATAATGACCATCGTTATGTTTGGAGGGAAAAGGTGGAGGCTTGTAAGCCGAAGAACACCATCCCAACCGTGAAGCACGGTGGTGGAGGTGCATTGCTGCAGGAGGGACTGGTGCACTTCACAAAATAGATGGCATCAATGAGGCAGGAAAATTATGTGGATATATTGAAGCAACATCTCAAGACATCAGTCAGGAAGTTAAAGCTTGGTCGCAAATGGTCTTCCAAATGGATAATGACCCCAAGCATACTTCCAAAATTGTGGCAAAATGGCTTATGAGCCACTGGGAATGTGATGAAATAAATAAAAGCTGAAATAAAGAATTGTCTCTACTATTATTCTGACATTTCACATTCTTAAAATAAAGTGGTGATCCTAACTGACCTAAGACAGGGATTTCTTTACAAGGATTAAATGTCAGGAATTGTGAAAAACGGAGTTTAAATGTATTTGGCGAAGGTGTATGTACATTTGCGACTTCATTGTAGATATAAATTATAATTAGACTATTTTGCATGTTATTTTGACATTCCTTCGTGTTACAGTTTGCAAACAATGTAAAAAAATATATCTTTGAGTTAATAAAGTCGTATACAGACATGGTCTCTTGAGTAAGGCAGCTCCAAAATGCAGGTGTTTCAGTCTCGCTCAGCACTTTCTGTGGTGGAGGGGCAGCCAGCGAAAGCACAGAGTGTAGGCTTTGAAAATTGTCTCTAGTTACGCTGTAATTGTCTCTGTCTTCTATCACTCATGGGGATACTACGTCATCGCAGAATCTTCAGGGAGAGCTTGGCAGTTCAAGCGCTCTTGGGTGCTGCCATAGATTTACATTAGAAACGCCCGTCCAAGAAGGCTCAAGGTCATTCGCCACAGATAAAATTATGTCAAATCATGCTATATCTACCTTGGCTTTGATTGGACTGATCTTGTCAACATCATACTTTCAAAATCTTAGCTAGCTAGCTAGACAAGCAGTCATCATCATGAATCACATTGACCATCTACCGGCAAATCCTTTGCAAACCTTGTCATATGAAGAGAAAGCATAGATAAAACATATCAGTGCTCATCAGCCATTGGACATAAACGATACACAACAAGTAAGAAATTGCAAATGCAACAATGAGTGGTTTGGAAGGAATCAGTATTTTGCTTCCCTGCCTGCTATTCGTTGGAGAGGATGTGTGGTCCAAGTCTGGGTTTAATGATTTAAAGCATCTGTCTAAAAGGGTCTCTTTTCCAAGCTTAAAAGGATAAACATTCACACGCAACACCATGGGCCAGAAAAGGTTGGATACATTGGCCATGCTTTCAATCCAGCATGACTTCGGAACTGGGGAACTGGGTTGGTGTGGTTACACGTGGTCTGCAGTTATGAGGCCGGTTGGACATACTACCAAATTCTCAAAAACGACATTGGAGGCGGCTTATGGTAGAGAAATTAACATTAAGCTTTGGTGGACATTCCTGCAGTCAGCATGCCAATTGCATGCTCCCTCACAACTTGAGAAATCTGTGGCATTGTGTTGTGTGACAAAAGTGCACACTTTAGAGTGGCCTTTTATTGTCCCCAGCACAAGGTCCACCTGTGTAATGTTCATGCTGTTTAATCAGTTTCTTGATACGCCACACCTGTCAGGTGGATTAATTATCTTGGCAAAGGAGAAATGCTCACTAACAGGGATGTAAACAAATTTGTGCACAACATTCGAGAGAAATAAGATTTTTGTGCATATGGAAATATTTGGGATCTTTTATTTCAGTTCATGAAAAATGGGACCAACACTTTACATGTTGCGTTTATATTTTTGTTCAGTATATTTTCCTTACTTTCTGAACACATAGGTCTACTAAAATACTTCAAATGGTAAGTTCTGTCTCTCTCTCTCTCTCTCTCTCTCTCTCTCTCTCTCTCTCTCTCTCTCTCTCTCTATGCACATTTTACTGAGTTACACAAATCCACGAGTCAGTAGAAACCATATTTATTTAAGCAAGTCAACCATATCAGCTATGGTTTTTCAAAAGGCAGCAAATGAGGCTGAATAAACGTTTTCGCTGCCAGATGAGGCTCCGCTGAAGTGTAGCGGTTGTAAGGATTCACTCCATGGTGCTGAAATGAAACCTTTTAAAAATATATTTTTTATTTAACCTTTAGTTAACTAGGCAAGTCAGTGAAGAACAAATTATTATTTATAATGACAGCCTACCCCGGCCAAACCCTGACGACGATGGGCCAATTGTGCGTCGCCCTATGGGACTCCTAATCACGGCCGGATGTGATTCAGTATGGATTCGAACCAGGGACTGTACTGACACCTCTTTGTGGGCACCGTTTGTCACCGTTATAGTGCAATTCATGTTTTGTTTAGTGTTGTGTTGTGTAGTGGCTTTGCTGGCATGCATTAAAAAGGAGTTTGCCCCACCAAGATTTACATGTTAAAATTGCCACTGCAAACATCTTGCCCCCCTCCCCTAACAATCCCATCCACAGTGATTGATTGACAGGCCCAAACTATTAAATGGATAGTTGACCCAAATTACATAATGACACATTGGTTTCCTTACCCTAAGTGTCCACAACAGCAGAGCCAATAAAATATATAATTTGAAGAAGAAAAATAATTGTGGTAATTCATATCTTGCAGTTAAACTCGGAATATGACTTGAATCTCAAGAGAAGAAAGGTTTCAAAACTGTCCTGAACATATAGACCTAGACAATATCCAAAACAACTAACAATGACTTTTTATTGCAAAGTCATGTCGTTCTAATCAATTCCAAAACTAAACTCACCAATCTGGGAAGTACAATCGTTAAAGTATTCAATAATCAGTGTATTTTGGATGGAATCAAGGCATTAGAATGTACCAGAGGCCACCAAAATATCTTGTTTTGCAAAAATAAATATGCGGGGGGCAATCACCCCCAGGCCCACCCAGCCCAGACTCACTGGCTTGCTACTTTTTCTACTAAATGTACTTGAGGAAAACACCGTCACCAGCGAAAATACAACGAAGGCCTGATCGCCAGCAAAAACCCAATGACGGCTGGACTACCAATGAAAACAACAAAGGCTGTTCACCAGTGAAAACACATTGAACACAATGAAGTCTGGTCTGGTCAGACCAGCTTGACCAGCATCCGACCAGCTTGACCAGCATCCGACCAGCTTGACCAGCATCCGACCAGCTTGCAATTTATGCTGGTCTATAGTGTTTTTTTTTCTCAACATGGAAGACTATCATGTGAACTCAATTGCATCCTATTCCAAATGGACCTGTACTCTATGAAAAGGTTGCACCACTAGATGGCAATAAGACATCATGTTTGTACTTATAAAACCCAGCATTCAGTTGACAAAACCTACAAAAATAATGCTATGGTATTAGATGGGTGTTTGCCAGGGTTTTACCATATTATTATGCTCATGGACATGTTGTTTAATATACTATAACAATACTATAATATATGTATAATTACGCAATAAGGCCCGAGGAGGTGTGGTATATGGCCAATATACCACGGCTAATGGGTGTTCTTATGCACAACGAGTGCCTAGATACAGCCCTTAGTCGTGGTATATTGGCCATCTACCACAAACCCCCCGAGATGCCTTATTGATATTATAAACAGGTTACCAACGTAATTAGAGTAATACAAATATGTTTTGTCATACTCTTGGTATACGGTCTGATATACCACGGCTGTCAGCCACTACAAACCACCACCACACCACTACAAACCACTGACAGTATGGAGGAATCCTCTTGACAGTCGGCAGTGCACCTCTCCATTCCCTACATGCCCTCTTCACCCCTATCTTCACCTCGAGGCCCACCTGAGGTGGGGTATAGAGTCATGTATAAATGTTGTTGGTGCTTCAGATGGAGCTTTCTTCTGCATGTCTCTGTACCTTTTTGCAGTGTTACTCTTGTTTTAGTGTTTTCCCCCAGCGGTAGTGTTTGGCGAAGCAGGCTCTGGTGACAGTCCGGATATATGATGAGTATTCCTTAAAGGGGTCTTTTTCTAGATTGGTGACTTTGTCTTTACAATGGCTATTCTATTCTGTTTTCTACAGGGATGGTTTAAAAGGCTTCCATCTGGCTGTTATTTATTTACCACATCACGGTTTATCAGGAAGAATGGAGATGACAATTGTGTGTGTGTGTGTGTGTGTGTAGTCCTATCTTTTAAAGTTTGCAAAGCACTTGTTCCTATCAGCACCAGAACTCTGAAGTAAAGCCCTTTTTTAAATTGTATTTTATTTTCCCCTCTTGTGATCATCTTTGTTATTTTTGCATTTTGTTATAATTACTACAGCAGCACTACAGCAGCACTACAGCATACTTTGTCTGAAATAAATTTCAGAAAGCACAGAAAGCTCCTGGTCCTTGCTTTGGATCCCCCCTAACACACTCCACTGGTCCATCGCTGTAGTGCTGATCCTTAAAAAACACACAAATGTTTCACTTAAACAAGTCGAGCAGCAGTGACTTCCCCAGCCAGTCAAAGAGCCCCTCAACATCTGCTCCATGAAACCTGCTTTCAATTTATCCCCAAACACACCTGTTTACTCACACACACACACACACACACACACACACACACACACACACACACACACACACACACACACACACACACACACACACACACACACACACACACACACACACACACACACACACACACACACACACACACACACACACACACACACACACACACACACTCGTTTACAAAGTCAGAATCCCAGCCTCGGTGAGACACATCCAGGCAGACACTCATGCTGCTGCGCCGTGTGAAGCCCAGCTGTCAGACGCAGAGCTGCCGAGCTCATCTGAAACTTGAATGAAATCTGCCTGCGTTGGAGGTACATTTTTTTTAAAAAATAACCCGACAGGCTTCTGTTGTGTAAAGACCGTAGACAGTCCTGCTGCCGTCACGTGTTGTTTGAGGGGAATTTGCATTTGTGTATCAGCTTCAAAAATACATTATCCCTCGGCTTCTGTCTAATTGCACACAGAACTGAGCACAGCCACTAAACAGCCACTAAACAGCCTCTCAAGAGATGGAAAACTTTAAATGGATTTTGGATTATACCAACTGAAGTTCTTGGTGTCATATTTAAATGAAACATATCTGTTATGGGGTCTAGTGGCTTGGGGGTACAGAAAACTAAGGTTTAATACAAGCATCCTGTGTCTGTCTCTCGCCTCACTCTGTGTGCGCTATTCATTTATTTATCCACAACAGCAGGGATTCCAAGATTCAACAGTGATTTTGGGTTGGATAGGAGTTTTGCAGCTGCTAGAGGGGTTTTTGAAACTCAATCATTTATACCACGCTTGGCATTTGAATGAGATACCACCACAATATTTCCTCTTAACCTTCATCGAAAACTCAATTTCAGGAGAGATTGTGGCCACTGCTTTGGCTGAATTGCTTTGAGAAACACATTGATGTAGAGGCTAAACCCAGCAGACGACCCTACTTTACCCAAACATCCTTTCCTCTTTTTTTTAATCAAGCCTTGAAAAATACTGGCTACCCTAGCACTCCACTGAGGAAAACACTCTTCTTGCTGTTTCCTCCTCAGTGATGGAGAGCTATCAGCAGCACTCACACATACACACACAGTGGTGGAAAAAGTACCCAATTCTCATACTTGAGTAAAAGTAAAAGATACCTTAATAGAAAAAGACTCAAGTAAAAGTGAAAGTCACCCAGTAAAATACTACTTGAGTAAAAGTCAAAAGTATTTGATTTGATATATACTTAAGTATCAAAAGTAAATGCAATTGCTAAAATATACTTAAGTGTCAAAAGTATAAATCATTTCAAATTACTTATATTAAGCAAACCAGATGGCACAATTGTATCGATAAGCAGGAGCACACTCCAACACTCAGACATCATTTACAAACAAAGCATTTGTCTTCAGTGAGTCCGCCAGATCAGAGGCAGAAGGAATGACCATATGTTGTCTTGATAAGTGCGTACATTTTCCTGTCCTGTTAAGCATTCAAAATTGAACGAGTACTTTTGGGTGTCAGGGAAAGTGTATGGCGCAAAAAAAGTACATTCTTTTCTTTAGGAACGAAGAAAAGTAAAAGTTGTCAAAAATAGATATTGTAAAGTACAGATACCCCCCAAAACGACTTAAGTAGTACTTCAACGTATTTTTACTTAAGTACTTTACACCACTGCTCACACAGCAGGATGGACCAACAGCCTTCAAAGGAAACCACGAGGGACTCTGCTGGAGGGAAGGGAAACACAGAACTCACCGAGGGGAGGATAAGAGACTGACCGAGAGGGGCAGCACAGCATGGTCTCTTTTGTGTTGCTACTTAGATATTAATGATGACTTATACTTGTAGTGTACAATTCCCCAATGTCACAACAGTAACTACTAAGTCGGAAATTTGACTTGAACAGAAAAGTGGAAAACAAGACTTAAACAACATTGTTTATTTCAAATGTAATCAAAATGACAGTAGTTACAGAAATTACAGACAGCTAGGGTACTGTGTGATTGTTGAGTCTCTCGTTGTCATGTCCTAAAGAGTTTTGTAATGAGATCGGAAAACAAAACATAGGGTCACAGCTTCCTCCGTCCTCCATTTTGAGTTCAGGCAATCACCGTGGAACAAGACTTGTACCTGTATGAGTTACATTGTTCGTTTTAAGTCATTCGTCTGTAGAAAAAGCAACAGCACTTTGCAGTATTCTAATCTCAACAACAGCACAACGGCTGCGTTTAGACAGGCAGCCCAATTCTAATATTTTCTTTCACTAATTGGTCTTTTGACAGAGATTTGATGTGATTGGTCAAAAGACCAATTAGTGGAAAAAAGATCAGAATTGGTCTGCCTGTCTAAACGCAGCAAATGTTGCTTTTCTTATTCTAAAAAAGCATGTTAAGAGAATGTTGGTTGAAAGCAATCAGGCCATTCAGTGATTACTGGAGTAACTTGAATATGCTTTCTTCTCCCAAACAACTAGTTTGAAAGTGTTGCAATCACTGTCTAACGCAGACTGAACACTTAGGCCTACTGAATGCCCCCAACTTCATCCTCCAAGTTTGTTTACAAAACTCAAACCCCTCTATCAGCTCTATCCTCAGTCCACTTTGGGATGCGTCCCAAATGGCAACCTATTCCCTTATAGTACACTGCTTTTCACCAGAGCCCTATGGGCCCTGGTCCAAAGTAGTGCACTAAATAGGGGATAGAATGCCATTTGGGACACACTTTTGAGTGGTTATAAAAACATTTGCAGTTTTAGGTGGCAGCAGAACAAGCAGATGTCCCAGAGAGCTCAAACAACACAGCATTTCTCCACAAGGGAAGACTGAGCAAATCTCAAAGCAGTGTCTGCGTCCCAAATGGCACCCTATTCCCTGTATAGTGCACTTTGTAGGGAATAGGGAAGCATTTGGGACTACGGTATTTGGCTGTAGGCATGGAAAATCTGTGAGGGTAGTCACGTGTGCCTCCCCCTCACCCCCCCAGCCCATCGACTCTTTTGACACTGTTTTGGAAAATAAGCGTAATGTTCAGTAGATGGTTACTGTGCTCAGTAACTCCACCTCTGTAGATGGACTTGTTATGAGTGGGGTTGTGTTGAGTTCTGGCGTAGCTGATGAATCATTCATCCTATACGAGCATGTGCGCACGTGTGTGTGTGTGTGTCTATGTCTCTGCGTGTGTTTTGAGTTGAATGTAGGCCTGTGGCGGTGTGCTCAAAGTGGTGAGTGCAATATGAAAATAGTGGTTTGATTCAACGTCAAGGGGCGAGATTGATTTGGACTTGGTGGGGAATGAAGTGAGAGATTGTGAACATGGGACACAGAGCAGAAGAGGTCTCCTTGGTAGAGAACGTCGTAGTATGTTGACAAAATAAACATTGGGATGGGTCTTTGGTCTCAGTGCAATGGGGGATGAATTCATCATCAATGATGTAACCCTAAATAATTCCCAATCATTATCCCATTTTTGAAAATAACAAAATGCATAATGAAGTTGGATGAATGTTATATTGCACATTTGAGATATATATATTTTGTATAATCTATTTATTTGTCATTCTAAATAGTACCGTGTGTATGTACCATTGTAACCCAAGGCATATTTCCCAGCTCAATCTACAATTGACGGTGAAATACATTCCATTGTATTTGTTCGGTCGGTCTTGGTACAGTATACAAATCATAAGTATGAAGAAACAAAAATCATCATTTTGTTTGATTTGATCAATGTATGAAAGCCTTGTCCGTTATATCGACCAGCAACAGCAGTTATGCAATGATTGATACATTAATTCACATTTGAAAAAAAAAAAAAAAAAAAAAATTGAGAAGGCCACTCAAAATGAAAAACAAAATAGTAATATAATATATCATATGTATGCTTTTTCAGTAATAACCCGAATCTGCAAATGTTTTGAGAGTCAATCTACAAAGGTGTAGGCCCATGTATATACATTGCTATGCTAGGTTTAAATGGCATGTACTAGTCATCCATTCATATTGACTTGGAACATTATGGAGGTTAGAGATCTCCCCAAAAAATGTATTTTTGACTCTAACATTACGTTCGTTTAACGTTTCGGCAGATATCTCACTCCATATAACACGAATCCTCCAGTCCTGTACAATTTAGATTCTTCTTCAGGTTCAAACAGCAGCAGGTCAAACTGCTATTGAAAACCACACTGTATACCACAATTCAAAACCCAGGCAAACTCATGCCAGGTACGTTTTTTAATGTATCGCCAACGCGTCTCATAACATCTTGTTAATGTACCTCAGGTCAACCAATCAGCATCAATTACACAGAACCAGCTCAAACTCACCCACCTTCAAGCAGGTGGATATCTAATCACACAAACACAACACGCACACAAACACTCACTCACTCACTCACTCACTCACTCACTCACTCACTCACTCACTCACTCACTCACTCACTCACTCACTCACTCACTCACTCACTCACATATAGACCATGCATACACACAACCGCACACAGTCACAAGCGCCTGTCTTGCAATTTTGCATTAGTACCACAAGTCAAATGAACTAAAGATATATGTGCATGGAAAAACCTTTTGTGCAAAAAAATGTTTGAGCAGACTCCAGTCAAGGAAACAATGGCACGGCAGTACTGAAATCACTGTAAAAGAATAACAACAACATATGTTAATGAGGGAGGAATCAAACCAATGACAAGAGAAGAGTGTTCCCATCACCCCATCGTGGAAAACAGAGGTTTTGTCAGTAAGCAAAAACCACACAATCTTTGACAAAATGAAAAAAAAAAGAGATGCCAGAGCTGATCAAAAGAGACAGAACTGAACATTTCCAGACTTGCAGACTGCTACTCCTTGGTGGGATGAGTGGCAGTAGCAAGAGCATATCACACTATTGAACCACACTATGGAGTAAGCTATGGTAAAGACGCCTTATTGTGGTAGTGGGAAGCAAGACAAAACCCCCCACACTGATTATGAGAAAACCCAAGTAAAAAAAAAGCAACAGAAACAAAATACGAAAAAAGTACATTTGCAAAATCCCAAAAGGATGTAAAGTCTATATAACCTCACCAACATTTAAAGTCGAGATCTCTGTTCATATACTCAGTATTGTTTCTGAAAAATATATTGTATAATTCCACCTACTCCCCCAATGCATCACAGTTACTCTGTACAACCCATTCAATAGCCTAGTTTACACCTTGTGCTAACACGTGAGTTTCGTGATCTGATCAATATGATCCAGTCACTATCTGATCAAGGTTTTTTCGCCTCCACACATAGTATTAAAATGTGTCTCTTATCTGTCCACTGTGCCTGCATTGTGACCAGATTAGCTCATGCCTCCCTGTATGCAAATTATTTGACAGATATTCTTTAAAATAATATGGATGATTTGTTTTAAGACAGGTACTGAAGCTCCTAAGTCAATTTTCATACCTGTCAATTATTTTAAAGGCTGGTATTATGATGATTCAAATGGTTTTGACCATCCACATCTGTTTACACTTAATTGATATCCAGACACAATGCGTGCCTGACTACCTCCGGAGGTGGTCAGGAAGATCTGATCACAATCAGATCACAATGTGTCTTTTAATCATCTACACATGTCTTAAAATGTTGGCACGATCAAAATGTGGACAAGATCTGGACAAAGGACGCATGTTAGCACCAGGTACAAACGTGGCTACTTTTCCTCTGTCCCCAACAAGTCAGTCAGTCAGTCACTTCAACCAGCACGAGTATGAGACTTTGAGAACTTGGATGAAGAGCTGACTTGAGATCAGTTTTCAAGGTTTACCTACAGCACAGTCCCTCTGGCAGTGACCCTCCCTAAGCTCTCAGATCAGCTCTCTGTTGGACAAGCTTGGGTTGAAGGTGGTAGTCCACCATGGTAGTCCACCAAACACAAGGCCCACTCTTCAACAACCAACAAGAGTGTGGGTTTTTCAAATTAACACCTCCACAATTTTCTAATTTAAGTTTACAATCTTGACAGTGAGTGTTTTAATCAACAAAACAAGAGACCCGCGTCAATCAGTCGCCATGGGTATGGCAGATTCGGAAGGCCTGTTTCTGGGGCAATACTGGTGTGTCAGTGCCTGTGGAGCAGGCGCAAGGGGGCAATTACGGGAGGGGGGAGAGCGGCACGGCGGGGTGTGTGTGTGTGTGTGGTGGGGGGGATGCCCTTTAGCACTGCTCAGACTCGATGAAGCCCTCTTTCTCCTGGCCCACGGGCTCCACCTCCGCATAGGCTGGGTGACCGGACCCTCGGCGGAACTTCATGGCCGGCCACCTGCTGGGACGTCTCTGGAGAAGGGGAAAGGGGTCACAGGTTAAGCCGGGTGTACAGTACAAGATTTTAGCCCCAATTACATTTTTTGAGATCGGAGACAAAATCCCCATGTTGTTGCCCACTCGGGGCGTGCAGCTGTCACTTAATGTGAGCGGGTCAGAGACAGAGTCTGAGGCTACCGATCATGTCTTTTCGCTGTCCCAGACATTTTCAAACATGTTTAATTTTATCGGCACAAAATCTGCAAAGCTCTTGTAGTGTGAGATGTGCAACAACAAGTTTTGAGAACAATGATCAGCAATAGCCAATGAGAGCTCGCCAAAGAAGAAGCCAGTGAGATGATGACATTGTTTCGCATCACCCAGAATATAACTCTCGAGCAGGAGCGATGACTTCCAGTATACATTTGTACTTGCCTTTAACCAAAGCCAAAGTGTCAAATCGTTACCGCTCTGAAGATCACAATTAATGTTATTCAATTCAAAATGTTGGCTAGAAATGTCAACTCTGTATGGCAAGCGTGAATGTCTGACTGAAAACGTATGAGGCTGCTTTGAGCCACAGCTTGTTCTAGCTACATTAACAATCTTATCACGTCATCATATCATTGTTTTGCAAGACAATGTGGTGGTACGGAGAATCCTCACGACCAAGAATCTTGTCGTGTGTGACACCCCACCAGATCGTTTTAGTGTGCGCACCACTACGTTGGCAAGACAAAAAAAACTACACGAAAGACACCCGTTTAATGTGAGAGGCTCAGCGATGTAAGGATTTTGACAGTCGTGTCGTGTACACCCGGCATTAGAGGACCGTATATAAACATGTTAGAGGTCATGAGGGTCATTGAGGTCTCAGACTAGGGTCAAAGACCAAAGGTTAGCAATGCCACTGACCTGTGCCCAGGGTTAGGCCACTGTGCTACGTCCTGTGTCAGCTGAGCTGTCAGTAGCTAGCTTGCCCTTCTCATTTGAATTATGATAGATCGCGTTAGTAATAAGCAAAGTACATTGTATCACAGACGGCGAGAAATAATATCTGAGGTATCTTAGGCATGCATGACTGAAGCCGATGTATTGTATGAGATTAATTGAAACACGCCCGTTTAATGTATACCATGTACTAAACCACTCGGTGAGTGATGAAAGCTCATCGAGAGAAGCATTTGAATTCTCTCAGGGAAATTGTTCCTTGTTTGAGGGATTGGCTCATGGTGCGCTATTGACCTTGAAGATTATGCGTTTGTCGTTTATTTTCTCTAGATGTTTAAACATCAATCCGTCTCGTTACATTTTCCAAACCGTACAAATGAAACCCGAAACCATTTCATTGTCGAAGCAGTCGTAGGCATTTATCAACAAAGAACCAAGCCTGCACCCTGTGAAAGCAATCATGCATTTTTATGAGTTGGAGAAACGGATCAAGTGTAAAACTATGAAGTGTGCTATCCTTTACAGTGTGTTTTTGGCGGGGCTGCATCCCAAGGGGCACACTATCCTCCATAAAGTGCACTATTTTTTAAAAGAGCCCTATGGACCTTGGTCAAAGGTAGTGCAATTTGGGACACATACGGGCGTCTGGTTGTTGGCTGACAGATAGCCTGACCTGGGAATTAAGTATCTGCTGGGGTAGATTAGGAAAGCACACATCATATTCAAACCTGACAGGCAGAGAGAGAGAGAGAGAGAGAGAGAGAGAGAGAGAGAGAGAGAGAAAGAAAGAAAGAGAGAGGCAGAGAGAGAGGCAGAGAGAGAGAGAGAGAGAGAGAGAGAGAGAGAGAGAGAGAGAGAGAGAGAGAGAGAGAGAGAGAGAGGCAGAGAGAGAGGCAGAGAGAGAGGCAGAGAGAGAGACAGAGAGAGAGAGAGAGAGAGGGAGAGAGAGAGAGAGAGAGAGAGAGAGAGAGAGAGAGAGAGAGAGAGAGGCAGAGAGAGTGAGAGAGAGACAGACAGAGAGAGAGAGAGAGACTACCCTCAGGCTAGCATGGGTCTCGGCCTGCTGTTCTTCAGTACTTCAGGTCACATATCTGACCAACATATAGACACTCCAGACCAAAGGGACTTTTAAATCTAGTGGATACTTTGGACTTTTGAGAAGTCAAAGCAATACTCGTCTTTGTACATTAACTTTTTATTTTTGGGTGAAGAGTGGATGGAGAGTCACTCTTCTTTGATATGTTTTATGCTTTATGGACACACAGATGAGAAGCCGTGGGAGATAGGTGAAGAGGAGACATCGTGAGACGGGTGCTCCCTTCACAGGGATTGAACCCCGGTCTCCTGCAGGGAATCGCAAATGTGCATTGAGCTGCTAGTAGCCTCTCATAGAGTAGTGATAGTGCTAAGACTCACCTCGATGAAGAATAGGCTTGCGGCCGAGGTGGGGTGATGGTAGATGTAGACGGTGACCAGGACTGTGGCAGCCATGATGAGCATGACCATGAGGATGCCCAGGATCAGTCCAGTGTGCAGTGGGTGTGTGCCCTTCCGTTCTGCAGAACTCTCCTTTGGCATCGCTGGAGAAACACAGCCAAAACACCCTTTAGAATCTTCTCTCTTGAACACACAGACCCAAACACTCAAGACACAGCCACCCGCACACGCACCCATGCACAAACAGTTGGCACAATCCGTCTACCAGGTGCTTAGAGATTGAGCACACACTTTCACTGCATTTTTACTATTCAACAGTAGGGGACACTCATCACTCATGGATGCTGCTCGTCTCTGTTTCTTGTCACTGTAGGGCCTCGCTCTTCATAAACAGGCCTGACGCTTGTGATTAAAAGTTCATTTGAACAAATGTTATGATGCTGAAATTATTATTGTATACTGTAAATGCCTTGTTCAGCATTTACAGCCTAATCATAACAACTCTGGTAACAATTCTCCTCCAACCATTCACGGAAGGTTCCGGATCTAGCTCAGCCTTCAGCAGCAGATACGGTGTATATGTGTGTGTGTGTGTGTGTGTGTGTGTGTGTGTGTGTGTGTGTGTGTGTGTGTGTGTGTGTGTGTGTGTGCGTGCGTGCGTGTGTATTGAAGGAGGAGATTAGCATCGTTGTGGCTTAGCCTGTTTAGCTATTCATGAGCAGCGTGCTTCAGCAGAGGCATGAGATATAAAATCTAAGTTTATTGGTTGTGTACACTGATTTAGAGTTGTTGTAGCAGGTGCGGCGAAAGGTGCAGATAATCCCAAACCAAGGTTAGCACATGGTGTTATTGGATGGGAGAAAATGGACGGAGATATTGAGAGTTATCAGACACTCTTCAGTAATGACAGTCCAGTTTGATAAGGTGGGTGTGTGGAGAGGAGACTCCATAATGATTGACTATCCTACGGAGAGCCATAAATGAATGTGAATGTGTCATCTTCAAGTCTGTGGGACGAGACAGAGTCAAATGTAAATGTAAATGTAAACCTGTCCAAACTGGGTTGCCAGTTACGAATCACTAACTGACACCTCCAACTCTGAAGATCACATTAACATAATAATGTTGTGATTATTTTCTTAAAGGTGCAATATGCAGAAATCGCACCGCCATTACCTCTTCCCTAAAATTCTAATAGTTCGCCTAATTTCAGTTTATCTGACAAAACCATCAATATACAGTGTAGAGAATCCTTGTACCGCTGTGAAATGTATTTTCAATAAGCAAAAATATTGTATTTTCAGCTGTTTGAAGCTGGTGCACAAAACCGAAAGTTAAAGATGCAAAAATAAAACTTAAGAACAGAAGGCATAGAAATAGCGCACATAGAATAGATCTCCCGCTTCTTAGACTGGCTTTCAATGAGAATGGCAGCTCTATAACTCATATTTCTATGTGAATTTGGACGGGTCACCCAAAAAGTTACATATTGCATCTTTTAAGTTTGAACTACCAATACTACTTCTACTACTACTAGTCAATTGAAACCTGCCCTCTGTCAATCAAAGCTGAAAGCCTGATAATAAGATAACATTGGAACACCCTGTTCTATATTCTCATCATGTTTGATTCCCACTGATGTGTGTGTTTGTGTCTGTGTGTGTGTGTGTGTGTGTGCGTGCGCGTGCGAGCGTGTGATTGTGTGTGAGCCCCACTGGAGGCTGGCCCATTGATCATAGCAGGAGTGAGCTAATGAAGTGATGACCCTTACAGCTTTTTTTTCTCTCAGCTCCTACAGATTTATGGCAGCATTCCTTTCTGGGTCTATTTATTTATTGTGCTTGTATATTTATTTGTTTACTTTTCTATTCTCTTTCTTGGTTTAATTAGTGACCAGCCACCCACCAGTGCCCCAGGCAGCTCCCTCCTCTCCTGGCTCAATGCCTTATTGATCTCCATCATCACACAGGAAAACAGGGAGGTCCAGAGTGCTAATCAAACCTGTTTGCTAAAACATGGCCCGTCATAGTGGATTTACACAGGTAACTGCCAAAATAATGGAAACAAGTGAGTAAATGAAGGATACAAAGTATATTGAAAGCAGGTGCTTCCACACAGGTGTGGTTCCTGAGTTAATTAAGCAATTAACATCCCATTCAATGTATTTGAAATACTGTATGTATTTTGTCATTTGTATTACACTGGGCTGAACTAAGCTCCAATATACTATGTAACAACATACTTTTGAGAGCTGTAACTTGTATTTTCAAAATACTTTTATATTTAAAAAAATTATAGCGTTTCCCAATTTTGTGGCCCCATTTGACCCTGCATTGGTACCAGAAGTCTGATGGCACTATAGTGTGATATGACCATCTGCTAAATTAACTAAATATAAATGTATACATTGCATTCGGAAAGTATTTAGACCCCTTCCCTTTTTTCACATTTTGGTAGGTTATTGCCTTATTCTAAAATGGATTCAATAGAAACATTTCCTCGTCAATCTACACACAATACCCCCTAATGAAAACATAAATACATTAATTACATAAGTATTCAGACCCTTTGCAATGAGACTTGAAATTGAGCTCAGGCGCATCCTATTTCCATTGATCATCCTTGAGATGTTTCAACAACTTGATTGGAGTCCACCTGTGGTAAATTCAATTGATTGGACATGATTCGGAACGACACACACCTGTCTACAGAAGGTCCCACAGTTGACAGTGCATGTCAGAGCAAAAACCCAGCCATGAGGTCGAAGGACTTTTCAGTAGAGTGCCGAGACAGGATTTTGTGGGTACCAAAAACAGGATTGTGCGGGTACCAAAAAATGTCTGCAGCATTGAAGGTCTCCAAGAACTCAGTGGCCTCTATCATTCTTAAATGGAAGGTTGGGAACCACCAAGACTCTTCCTAGAGCTGGCCGTCCGGCCAAACTGAGCAATCGGGGGAGAAGGATTTTGGTCAGGAAGGTGACTTAGAACTCGATGGTCAATCTGACAGAACTTCAGAGTTCTTCTGTGGAGATGGGAAAACCTTCAGAAATACAACCATCTCTGCAGCACGAGTTTGTGGGGCCATTTAATGTCAACCAGGTGACTTATAGGTTACTGCTTCCCACTAACTACCGGATCTCATCTTTTCATGTTTCTCTCCTCAGGCCGATGGTTCCTGGTCCCTTGGATAGTGGGAAGCTGGTACCTGGTCCCCCCCATAACGTAGCTATGCTTGGGATTGGTACTTTTATTGTGTTTATTTGAACCTTTATTTAACTAGGCAAGTCAATTCTTATTTTCAATGACGGCCTAGGAACAGTGGGTTAACCGCCTGTTCAGGGGCAGAACGACAGGTTTGTACCTTGTCAGCTCGGGGATTTGAACTTGAAGATTTGGACCCAACTATAACATGACCTCTCTGCACAAAATGTCTTATCCACTGTGTTACAATGAATTGGGCAAATCCTTCATCAGTCCCTTATAGGGGGACATACCCTTCTCCTTAGCAGAGATGATCCACTTGGCAAAAAAAAAATCAAATTCCCTCTCAACTACTTCATAAAACCAAAACTGGGGCCCAAAAAGCAACACCACCACCAAAAGTGAAACTAGAGCTGGAATGCCCCTTTCTTTTCTCTTCTTCTTCCCTGGAAGGCAATTTGTCTGTGTTTGGGAGGAGAGTACAGAGTCAAACTGCCAATCCTTATACTGTTGGAGGCAGCTACTCCACAGCAATGCCTAGGCTGTTAGTCTGAAGTGTTAGCAGGTCAGCAGATCCGTTGTGCACCCAGCGCTCAGAGTGAGAGGGGAACTTGTTTTTGGAACAAATGTCACGTGAAATATGAAAACAAAAATGTGTCGTTATGATACACATTTACACAGCTTTTTAACATACAATGCTCTCAGGATTTGAACTGCCATGGAGTGCATTAATCTCTCAGCAGTGCCACCAGGTACTAATTTGTTACCAAGAACATATATCCAAACACTCTCAAAAATAAGAGTGTGGTTACAATACAATGTTCCCTGATTTACAAACATATTCAAAAGGTACACATAAGGCAGCTTCAGAAGTACACATTTGAATTCACATTGTACTGCTCGGTACCTTTTAGAGTACATGTGCGGATAATCTAGCATATGTTTCTACACAATATATTCAATATAAGGTACAATCATTACTGCACTTTGAAATATAGGTGGAGTTGATGTGCTGGCTTGGGCTCATTAGCATTTTTGGTGTAAAATATGTTGTATTGTGGCAACCGTCCATGGAAATGTTATGTTGATTTAAGGTTGAGCGCCTGTTTTGACACTGTCAGTTCTGCAGTCTTTGTATGAACCTGTGACAATGAAGAACTGCACTGTTCAGATGTTACTGTGCATTTACCAGTAGCTTCATAGCAACTGGTTCACAGAAAGTTAATGTCACATTTTCTATAACTTACTATCAACTGGCTGCAAGTCAGTTGTTGTCAATTTCACAGTAACTTATTCTAGCTAATCTGTCACACTTCCTGGCCCGATGGCAGGCAGGGAAGTGAATATTACAATGCCATAGTGACTAGCTATAAAATAAATACTGTATGGCGCTTTAATATCACGTGCACTTATGTCGGCCTTTAACAAGACTTGAGTACTGACCGTGTAGAAACGTACTGTTTATGAACAGAACACATTAACTGGGATAACAAAAAAAAGAGCTTGCTGAAAGTCATGCCTCCAATAAGCTACCCGTGTAATATTCTGATAAACTGCCGGTACTACAGTATGCTGCCAATTAGCAAGTAATATTGCATGTTGTCTACAGCCGCCATCCACATAGCTGATGTTTTTGACGTGTCGGAGGTGAACATTGTCATTGGCAGCACGGAGTCGCATTAAGAGAAATTCCCATGCAGCCTTGTTCACAAGTTTGAATACTGGAAACGTGAGAAGTAATCTACACCTCGATTCGGCTGATAGAAATCCTCATTATTTTGTCGAATGATTTTCAATTTAAGCGTCATTATTTCTATTTAGCCTTCCCTTTCCCATTCGGGAACCTCTCACGCCAGTGGGAAGGGTGTAGCTTCGTGACAACAATCACAACGATTTGACAGCTCCAATGAAGTTCCACTTCTGACACCGCCAAAACATTAGTTATGCGGTTGTCGGCTATCGCCGGTTAACACTTGAACTGGTTGAATCTAGGCCTTATTGAAATCGGAATACAGCAGCATACTGTAATTTTATAGAAATAACACCTTCAAGTATATTTTAAGCAGTGTTAAAAAGTATTCTTGGAAATATATGTATAGTCATTATGTCCACAGTCTTGGGGCGCAGCAGGAACATCAGGTACCTAGCAACCAAGAGGTTGGAAGTTCAAATCTCAAATTAGGTAATTAAAAAAAAGTTTTTTTAGAATGTGTATTTATTTTTGTGTTATTGAAATGTATTTACCTCAGTCTATTTTAGTTAATACTTTCTCAACCCTTTTTCTTGAAACTGCATTGTTGATTAAGGGCTTGTAAGTAAAGCATTTCACTGTAAAGTCTACACCTGTTCTATTAGGTGCATGTGACAAATAAAATTAGATTTGATGTTTCATGTTATCGCATGTTGAAATTTTGTGTCCCCATGTTGTCATATGTTATCACATTAACTTCAAAAAATGTTCTTAAGGGGAGGCACATCTAAGCCACTTGGGCTGCAGAGACAGTGGTGTGTATAAATCTACATATTATCCACATTGGTTCACAAATCTGAAAGCTGGCAAAACAATAGTCTGAAAAACATAGTTATAAGTGGTGGCATTTTAAATCGAAGTACAGTTGAAGTCAGAAGTTTACATACACCTTAGCCAACTACATTTAAACTCAATTCCTGACGTTTAATCTGAATAGACATTCCCTGTCTTGGGTCAGTTAGGATCAACACTTTATTTTAAGAATGTGAAATGTCAGAATAATAGTTGAGAGAATGATTTATTACAGCTTTTATTTCTTTAATCACATTCCCAGTGGGACAGAAGTTGACATGCACTCAATTAGTATTTGATAGCATTACCTTTAAATTGTTTAACTTGGGTCAAACGTTTCAGGCTTCCCACAGAGCTGGCGACAGAGCTGGTGTAACTGAGTCAGGTTTGTAGGCCTCCTTGAATGCACACGCTTTTTCAGCTCTGCCCACACATTTTCTATAGGATTGAGGTCAGGGCTTTGTGATGGCCACTCCAATACCTTGACTTTGTTGTCCTTAAGCCATTTTGCCACAACTTTGGAAGTATGCTTGGGGTCATTGTCAATTTGGAAGAGCCATTTTCAACCAAGCTTTTTCTTCCTGACTGATATCTTGAGATGTTGCTACAATATATCCACATCCTTTTCCTGCCTCATGATGCCATCTATTTAGTGAAGTGCACCAGTCCCTCCTGCAGCAAAGCACCCCCACAACATGATGCTGCCTCCCCGTGCTTCATGGTTGGGATGGTGTTCTTCGGCTTGCAAGCCTCCCCTTTTTCCTTCCTTCCTTGCTGAGCGGCCTTTCAGGCTATGTCGATATAGGACTCGTTTACTGTGGATATAGATACTTTTGTACCTATATTAATAGGTATAAGATATATCTGATCTTGTATCAGAAGCTTCTAAAGCCATGACATAATTTTCTGGAATTTTCCAAGCTGTTTAAAGGCACAGTCAACTTAGTGTATGTAAACTTCTGACCCACTAGAATTGTGATACAGTGAATTACAAGTGAAATAATCTGTCTGTAAACAATTGTTGGAAAAATGACTAATGTCATGCACAAAGTAGATGTCCTAACCGACTTTCCAAAACTATAGTTTGTTAACAAGAAATTTGTGGAGTGGTTGAAAAACAAGTTTTAATGACTCCAACCTAAGTGTATGTAAACTTCCGACTTCAACTGTACATCAGTAATGTCTGGAAAGGAATAAATGGAATGATACCATTCAATTTAGTCCATTCCAACCATTATATGAGCCGTCCTCCTCGCACCAGCCTCCACTAGTAGTCTCAGTGTCTCAATCATGAAAAATGGGTGAATATTCCTCTGCTACTGCTTGCATGGCCTTGAAAGGTGGACATGTGCACGGTCTTAGTTCATTGTTTATTCAGTCTAATGAAGCAAAGTCACGTCATGACACAGCCACATGAATGGGACTGTGGGGGGTCATGGCTGACATAGATGGAGTCCAACATTGAACCATCTCATTATGATCCATCACGCTGTGTCCTCCTCATAAACGCTCTTACTACATTAACCTGCTTACTGAGCCTTCAGACAGCAATAAAAACACATTAGCGCTTGGAGATAGAAGATGAATTGAATGACCGTGTTGACCCAGACCACACTATCCCTTTTAGCACCATATTACTGACAATACAGTGTCACAGGGCCACAGCCATCCTCTCACCTGGCTAATGTGTCTAGCAAGGCTAATCAGCGCATATACTGAGGTTGTGTCCCAAATGGCACCCTTTTCCATACGGCTCAAGTCAAAAGTAGTGCGCTACATAGGGAATAGGGTGCCGTTGGTGACGCAGCCTGAATCATTCTGCTAGATTCAAAGGGAGAAAGAGCCTATTTCTCATCCTGATTTTAAATGGAGGATAAGGAGTGTCCTGTCCTCTGAGAGTTGCCTCTGCAGTGAGACAGTACGGTACATCCCTATTGTCCCGTATCTTATCACTTAGCCGCGGCTAATCGCCTTAGCGTTTTCTGCCATGCTCCATGTTTCCCAAGGTTAAAGGACACACACACTGATGGATCTGATAGAAATTACACTAAAAACAAGCCCAAAGCTAGGACACGATGCAGAGAGATGATGGGTACAATGTAGAGTGGATGAGATGCACTAAATATGAAATACTAAATACACAGCTAGCATTGCTTGAATGTATTTGTTGTTGTTGGTATTTTCAGATTTTATTGAACAGATAGTGAGTGTAGATGACATTGGGGGAAGATAGAGGTTGTGTCAAAGGCCTTTAAGCCAGATGCAGTTTAGTTTAGCCTATTCAAACACCCAGCCCAAACAGAGGGATGCTATGTTAGCTAGCTGGCTATGGCTATCCAACACTGGAACTCTTCCAAGTCAAGGTAAGCTTTTGGTTTTATAAATGTATTGCCACTGGGGCTTGCCAGTGTAACTGCTAAACTGCTTGCTGAATGTACACTGTACTGCATGATGATTGTAGTAGGTTTACTAACACGTTAGTTGAAGTAGCTATGTTGACTAGACTATGATGTATGCTAATATGGTGACAACGATGTAGGCTGTGTGTAGAGGTTACCAGTTATCATATTAAGGTTTGGCTTAGAAAGTTTTTTTTTGTGCCTGGTCACAGACAGCTGATGTGTTGTGCACTGAAGTCCACAACGGTCAGAGGAGCGAGCGTAGATGCGAGAAGGAATTATACAACGATCAAAGGGATCATACTGTTTGTATGTGGATGCTATGAAAGTGAACTGTGTTTGTGTGTGAGATCAGGGGTGTATCATTCTGCCGATTCTGTTGAAAAACTTTTCTTAGAGAGAAGCAAATGGAACAAAACGGGGATAAACACACCTGAATTTGTCCAATAGAAACTAATGATTTCACCCTAGATCAGCTAGATGCAGGCAAGAGTTTGTAAGGAGGTATTGAATATATCAACGTCTGTCACCTTGACTACACAAATTTCTCTCGACCTGTAAACTTTGATTCATAGGATGTAGCAACCTCATGATGGGTATAGGGAACGGCACCGACCGCCACTGTTCCAGGTAATACCCTTTTTGGTTCCAGGTAGAACCCTTTTGGGTTTCATGTAGATCGCTCTGTGGAAAGGGTTCTACATGGAGCTAAAAAGGGTTCTACCTGAAACCAAAAGGGTTCTACCTGGAACCTATTGGGGACAGCCAGATAACCCTTTTTGGTTCTCTTTTGCCTAAGAGTGAAGATGTGTGCTAAACCTGCGGCCACCACAGGAGGTTGGTGGCACCTTAATTGGGGAGGACGGCCATGTGGTAGTGGCTGGAGCGGAATTATGCGGTTTCCATGTGTTGGATGCCATTCCATTCGCTCCGTTCCAGCCTATATTTTGTGCTGTCCTTCCCTCCGCATCCTCCACTGGTGGCCACAGTTATCATTACTTTAGACACCCTCTCCATGTTGCAGTCGCATGGCTTGGATACTGTGTACGTGAGACTGGTTTGTGGTTGTAATCTCTCACATGCACACTGTTCACCTCAAGACAACATGGTGTGGTTTGGCGCTGCAGCAGCCTTTGGCTGTTTGTGGATTCAGTACGTTCTCAAGATGATCACATTGGCTCGTTCCCTCCCTTTTGGCATTCACCTTAAGCCCAAATCCCTTTCCAGCACGCTTCCCACACAGTGAATGCATCACAAATAGCAGCCTATTCCCTACATAGTGCACTACTTTTGACCAGAGCCCTATGAGCTCTGGTAAAAAAGTAGTGCACTACACAAGAAAAAGTGTGTCATTTGAGACGTACCCTGTGAATGCGGAGATGTCCTCTCGTCTGGCTGATACCCCAGGTTTCTGGGAAGAGGCTGTGCCACAAGTCAGCAAGTGAGATAGGCAATGTTTGGGCAATGAAAGGACGATAAGAGATTTCCAATTCCTCTCCAGCAGGAAATTAAATATTTGAGTGCTTCACTCTGGAAGTGATAGAGTCGGGACTCATTTTGGAATTCAAATGTCACTCTCTCACACTCAAAGACGCACACACACACAAATGAAACCCAATGTGGGTAAAGCTAAACAGCAGAGAACTTAAAAAAAAAAAATAGATCTGTGTTGATGTGTGCAGGTAGCAAATTGCAGAGGGGACCAAATACCGGTTATAGCTACCTGTATAAGTTTAAATGGAAATGTGAGGGAGATTGTTGACCACCTCTGCCTCTATTGAAATCCCCCTCACTGGAACCCCCCTCAAATTCCTGCTGAAATTCAGTTCATTTGTGGAGGATCCCCATTAAAACAATACATTTTTCAAAGTGGAGGCAACAAGGGCAAATTAATGATGCTTGAATTGTGGTTAACGCACCAGTTTTGAGAGCAGTGGTCTCAGGAACTTGCTGACATTCACAATGAACCTCCGTTTTCTGTCCGTGTTACACCAACACTCTGAGATAGAGTTAATTCAACATTAAGGCAACTATGAAGCTCTATCCTACGTGTCCATGTTTTTGAACACCTTCCCCTCATCCTTCCTTTCCTGCCTCCCTAGCACCCACATAGGCTGTGTCTATTGCTGAGCATTTAGTGCTTTTTGAGGTCGGTTCTGATTCGGTTCGGTTTTTAAGAAACTATCATTGTTTTGGATTTCAGTTTAGAATGTTTTAAAAACATCAAATGCATTACGAAATATGACCTTGAAATGGTTACAATGATTCCAAGCCAAATATTGAGAACATCTAAATTGTCAAAACATTAAAAACATGACATTGTCTAACAACACCGCTCCCTCTACACAAGCATCCCGAGTGCGCGCATAAGCTCCCATTAGGCCTACAGAAATACATGCGTATAAAAATGTATCTAACTGATGGGATACATAAGCTACATTCCTTGCCAAATGAGGACAGTATTATCACAAATTCAAAATGGATGCACTAAAATATGTGTTCCAACAACGAGCTGCAGTCTTGGAATAATTTCATCCCTACTCACCAAACAGATGGTGTGGCCGTAATCCATCACCATGCAGTATTCAATGTGGAATTGTCCATTAAGAAAATGATCCATTTGGAAAATTCCAAATAAACTAAATCAAACATCTGTATATCGAAAAGAAGACCGATTTTGTTGAAAAATAAAACACTAATATATCCCCCGGAGTCAATACATGTTAGAATCACCTTTGGCAGCGATTACAGCTGTGAATCTTTCTGAGTAAGTCTCTAAGAGCTTTGCACACCTGGATTGTACAATATTTCTTCAAGGTTTGTAAAGTTGGTTGTTGATCCTGGCTAGACAGCCATTTTCAAATCTTTCCATAGATTTTCAAGTCGATCTAAGTCAAAACTGTAACTAGGCCACTCGGGAACATTCAACGTCGTCTTGGTAAGCAACTCCAGTGTATATTTGGCCTTGCGTTTTTGGTTATTGTCATGCTTGAAAGTGAATTTGTCTCCCAGTGTCTGTTGGAAAGCAGACAAAACAGGTTTTCTAGTAGGATTTTGCCTGTGCTTAGCTGTTTTCTCTAAAACTCGCATACCCATAACATGATGTAGTCACCACCATGCTTGAAAATATGAAGAGTGGCACTCAGTGATTGTTTTGGATTTGCCCCAAACATAATACTTTGTATTCCGGACATAAAGTTGATTTCTTTGCCAATTCTTTAGCAGTTTTACTTTAGTGCCTTATTGCAAACCATTTTTGAATATTTGTATTATGTACAGGCTTCCTTCTTTTCCCTATGTCAATTAGGTTAGTATTGTGGAGAAAC
Organism: Oncorhynchus keta; assembly: GCF_023373465.1. Classification (NCBI taxonomy): domain Eukaryota; kingdom Metazoa; phylum Chordata; class Actinopteri; order Salmoniformes; family Salmonidae; genus Oncorhynchus; species Oncorhynchus keta. The sequence continues at coordinate 32,234,436 of NC_068424.1, read as the reverse complement.
TACAATTACTACTCAGTTTTCTCCTATCACAGCCATTAAACCCTGTAACTGTTTTAAATTCACCATTGGCCTCATGGTGAAATCCCTGAGTGGTTTCCTTCCTCTACAGATACGCCTGTATCTTTGTAGTGACTGGGTGTGTTGATACACCATCCAAAGTGTAATTAATAACTTCACCATGCCCAAAAGGATATTCACTTTTTTTAAAACCCATCTACCAATAGGTGCCCTTCTTTGCGAGGCATTGGAAAACCTCCCTGGTCTTTGTGGTAGAATTTGTGTTTGGAATTCACTGCTCGACTGAGGGACCTTACAGATAATTGTATGTGTGGGGTACAGAGATGAGGTAGTCATTCAAAAATCATGTTAAACACTATTATTACACACAGAATGGGTCCATGCAACTTATTATGTGACTTGTTAAGCAACATTTTACTCCTAAACTTATTTAGGCTTGCCATAACAAAGGGGTTGCATACTTATTGACTGAAGACATACTTTTTAACAACATAACATTTTTAATTTCCATTTTGACATTATGGGGTATTGTGTGTAGGCCAGTGACACAAAATCTCAATTTATTCCATTTTAAATTCAGGCTGTAACACCACAAAATGTAGAACAAGTCAAGAGGTGTGAATACCTCTGTGTCCCAAATGGCAAACTTACTATGGGCCCTGGTCAAATGTAGTCCACTATAGGGAATAGGATGCCATTTGGGACACAACTACAGTGCCTCCAGAAAGTATTCACACCCATTGACTTTTTCCACATTTTGTTGTGTTGTACCGTGAATTTAAAATGTATTAAATTGAGATTTTAGGCACCATGATTGATCAGTCCCATCCAGAAGCTTGGTACAGAGCCATTTCAATCAGCCTCTGGATGAGGTGCTTCAATGAGCCGCTCCTTCCCTTGGCCTGTCCTCCCCAGAAATCAAAAAGGGATCTGCTTTCTGGGGCAAGCAATCTGTCAGCCATAAATACACAGACTGCAGCCTTGTAAACAGACCCCCATATACTCTACCCAACATGCAGCAGTACAGAGAAACACAACTGTCAACAGTCCAAGGATCTAGGAAGGAAAAGAGAGGCTTACCTCCATTGTCTTTGAGATGCAGAGCAATCTTGGTGTCATCTGTGGAAAAGAGAGAGAGAGAGAGAGAGAAATAGACACAGAGAGAGAGAGATAGAGGGAGAGACAGAAACAGAGAAATGAAGGAGGTATAGAGGGTCAGAAAAATGTTTGTCTGTGTTTTATGTTATCCTTACAGCCGTAGATTTACATATAGAGTCCCTATGTCTATTATACAGCAGAGAGCTGCCTGCCTGCCTGCCTGCCAACAACAACTATTGATCTTAACACTGGTGAAGAATGTCAATCAAATATTCTGAAATAATCATCACTGACGGTTATTACACAGGTTTATAGCAAATGTACTTTTTTTTTTAGCATTCTAATCTTATAATTACCATTATGATTATAATCACCGGATAATCTTGGGTTAAAAGTGAATTTTCTACACTTAATTTGCAATGAAAATGAATGTTTTGGATAAAATGCTTCTCCCATGCATAATTCAACAGCTAAGATGCAGTCTGGGGTTAAGCAACTATGAAACATGTAAATTCACTGTGACCCACATTCTCTGAGAGAGGGGTGATATGAATTTACACACCTCATAGGATCCACATTATGCTAATGTGCCATATACATGAGCCTGTGAAACGCTATGCGTGCTATTGCGCCATATCAAAACTAGAAAGAGCCTTGGAAAGGGGTCTCAACTGAGTAAATCTATTTCAAAGGCTTTTTTTCATTTACATTTCCAAGATCAAAGATAATTTAATGCCTGCAACCATTTCCTAGTCTAAGAAATGTCACGGCCTATGCGATAAGGTGTATGAGGGCAAGGCAGGGAATCAAAGTCAATGACCAATCTCGTGCCAGTGATACCAGTAAGAGAGGGAGGGAAGGGGAGAAGAAGGAGAAAGGGGGGGATTGGGAACAGGAGAGGAAAGTGATGGGTTCTCACACCTCCTAGTAACAAAGCTCTCCCTCGCTCCCTCCCTCCCTCCCCTAGTAGCACGTGCCTCTGAACTGCCAAGCTGAGAGAACTGGGTCGGAGGGGGGAAACTGATCCTCTGTGCGTGTCAGGAAGTGTGAGGGTCTCTGTATGTCACACAGAACCCCCAACTTTTTTTCATGCTAACACACCCACATGTCGCTGGAGTTTGTTTTGCCTCTCAGCTGGATCTCTCTCACACTCCTTTCCACCTCTCTCCAGCGTTCAAGTAATCCGTGGTCATACCATCACCTCACCCACCTCACTGAGTGAAGGTCTTAAATGGGCAAACTGGTATAGGCACATAAATGTTTTGACTTTTGAAGAATATCATTTATTAATGCCTCATGAGCTTTGCTGTTTTTCTGACCCCAGATTGCCCGTTTAACATTGGCTGAGAGAAATTGGCATTTCCGTGCAATCTCCACCAAGAAGAGAATTGGGAGTATAAAAGAGAAAAGGCCAAGGACTGAAACACTGAATGTGAGACAGAGATTAGAAGAATGAAAAAGTAAATCGTACAATTTGTCATTTAGAAGTCAGAAAAGTGGAGCTGGATGCCATTGATGTTTGTGTAGTGGGTAGTACTCAGAGCCAAAACCATAGGCATCCGCTTTAGAGATCACCACATACTGGAGCTGGATCCAGACCCATTTAACCCAGAACCACCGGGCACCAGTTCTACAGAACAGGAACCAGAAATCATACGTTAACTCACCATTCCAACCACTGCCTAAGACACCGTTAAACACCACTCTGCAAAAACAAAAAATGGACTCTGCCTTTATCCTACAGGTTTAGACTCCATTTTTTCCATCAATTCTACAAGCCTGGGAAACCAAAGAGCACCTTACCATATGAACTATTATTAATGTCTGAGGGCGTACTCAGTTATTCTGCCCATTCCATTCCACTTCACAATTCCACTAACCTCCCTCATTGTGATTGCAGATTCATACAGTGATGCATTCCTATAAAACATCATCCGTCGTCTGCACGCATTAATAAGATGAATAAAGATGGCGTCGGACATGAAGGATGACGTTTTACGTGTTCCTAACCAATTTGTTTTTTGTTTGTAACTTATTTTTAAACTTATTTTGCACATAATGTTGCTGTAACCGTCTCTTATGACCGAAAATATATTCTGGACATCAGAACTGCGATTACTCACCACGAACTAGCAGAGTGCAATGTGAATGACACACTACTTTCCCGGGAACAGGCCCAGATCCCTGTCATTTGCGTGAAGAGAAGGCGGAGAAAAAGGTTCTGGAGGGCGGGCTGCCTTCTGAGAATTTGTAGGCGATTGAATAAACCCCCACTTCCTTCCATTCTTCTAGTGAACGTGCAATCTTTGGAAAATCAAATCAATGATCTACACGGAAGATTAAACTACCAACGGGACATTCAAAACTGAAATATCTTATACTTCACGGAGTCGTGACTGAAGGAAGACACTATCAACATACAGCTGGCTGGTTATACGCTGTATTGGCAGGATAGAACAGCTTCGTCTGGTAAGAAAAGGGGCGGCAGACTATATATTTTTGTAAATAACAGCTGGTGCACGATATCTAAGGAAGTTTTGCTTGCCTGAGGTAGAGTATCTCATGATAAGCTGTAGATCACACTATCTCCCTAGAGAGTTTTCATCTGTATTTTTTCGTAGCTGTATACACACCAACACAGACTGATGCTGGCATGAGTTGTATTCTGTCAGAAGCCATGGATTACAGGCAACATCCGCACTGAGATAAAGGCTAGACCTGCCACTTTCAAGGAGCGGAATTCTAACCCGGAAGCTTATAAGAAATCCTGCTATGCCCTCCGACAAACCATCAAACAGGCAAAGCGCTCTCCGCAGCCGATGTGAGTAAGACCTTTAAACAGGTCAACATTCACAAGGCCGCAGGGCTAGACGGATTACCAGGATGTGTACTGCGAGCACGCGCTGGCAAGTGTCTTCACTGACATTTGCAGGGTCTCCCTGTCCGAGTCTGTAAAACCAACATGTTTTAAGCAAAGCACCATAGTCCCTGTGCCCAAGAACATTAAGGTAACCTGCCTGAATGACTACTGACCCGTAGCACTCAGGTCTGTAGCCATGAAGTGCTTTGAAAGGCTGGTCATAGCTCACACTTATCACCATCATCCCAGACACCCTAGAACTACTCCAATTTGCATACCACCCTAACCGATCCACAGATGATGCAATCTCTATTGCACTCCACACTACACTTTCCCACCTGGACAAAAGGAACACCTATGTGAGAATGCTATTCATTGACTACAGCTCAGTGTTCAACACCATAGTGCCCTGAAAAAAACTAATCAATAAGCTAAGGACCCTGGGACTAAACACCTCCCTCTGAAACTGGATCCTGGCCTTCCTGACGGGCCGTCCCCAGGTGGTAAGGCTAGGTAACAACACATCTGCCACGCTGATCCTCAACACAGGGGCCCTTCAGGGGTGAGTGCTCAGTCCCCTCCTGTACTCCCTGTTCACTCATGACTGCACCGCCAGGCATGACTCCAAGTTTGCCGATGACACAACATTGGTAGGCCTGATCACCAACAACGACAAGACAGCATATAGGGAGGAGGTCAGAGACTTGGCCATGTGGTGCAAGGACAACAACCTCTCCCTCAAAGTGATCAAGACTAAGGAGATGATTGTGGACTACAGGAAAAGGAGGACCGAGCATGCCTCCATTCTCATCGACTGGGCTGTAGTGGGGCAGGTTAAGAGCTTCAAAGTTCCTTGGTGTCTACATCACCAACAAACTAACATTGTCCAAGCACGCCAAGACAATTGTGAAGAGGGCACAACAAAACCTATTCCCCCTCAGGAGACAGAAAAGATTTGACATGGGTCCTCAGATCCTCAAAAGGTTATACAGCTGCACCATCGAGAGCATCCTGACTTGTTGCATCACTGCCTGGTATGGCAACTGCTCGGCCTCCGACAGCAAGGCACTACAAAGGGAGCGTACGGCCCAGTACATCGCTGGGGCCAAGTTTCCTGACATCCAGGACCTCTATACCAGGCGGTGTCAGAGGAAGGCCCTAAAAACTGTCAAGGACTCCAGCCACCCCTATCATAGACAGTTCTCCCTGCTACCGCACGGCAGTGGTACCGGAGCACCAAGTCTAGGTCCAAGAGGCTTCTACCCCCAAGTCATAAGACTCCTGAACATCAAATGGCTTCCCAGACTATTTGCATTGCCCCCTCCCCCCTCTTATACACCGCTGCTACTCTCTGTTGTTGTCATCTATGCATAGTCACTTTAATAACTCAACCTACCTGTAATTATTACCTTATTACCTGTATTCGGCGCATGTGACTAATACAATTTGATTTGATTTGACATAAATACACGCTGTTACATATTGCAATGGATTCCACAGTTAGCTGGCTACAGCTCTTTCTCTTGGGTGTTAACAAGAGTGGACATTTGAGATTATTAGTTGTCCATTAGCACAGTGTAGGCTTTGTGTATCTCAGGCATCCCAACCCATCCTTACACGTTGGTCAAGTATCAACCCCGGGATGTGCCAGTTACTGGGTAGAAAACTAACTCCGCATAGGCGTTTAGTCATGATTAAAGTGCATAATGTGATTGTACACATAGTGACAGGGACATTAAGTTGAACATATGACTTTTCATTGGGATGATGAATGGCAAAGGTGAATTCCAGATGCCTATTCAAGTCAGTACTGTGTGTGTGGGTAATATGTCAAACTGATAAGGATGAATTAGCTGTTTGTTTCAATACATACCAGGCTTGAAAGCTATTAACAGGGAAAGGAACATATCTGTAGTCAATTCAGTCTTTGGTAGCATCCCAAATGGAACCCTATTCCCTACATAGTGCACAACTTTTGACCAGAGCCCTATGGGCCCTTGTCAAAAGTAGTGCACTACATAGGGAATAGGGTGGCATTTGATAATCAGCCTTTAAGTAGCTCCAGTATCTCTGGGGGAGGGAGGGAGGGAAAGGAAGGTAAACGACCTCAAAAGAACACCTTCAGAGTTTCAGAATTTCTCCTGACATCAGCAGAAGGACCCAGGGTTATTTTCTCTCCAGGAGGGATTTGTGTCTGATATCTTTGAGATGACTACTGCAGTGTGACTAATCATGAACTCAGGATGGACATGCTTGGCCCCTGGGACAGAGGCTGAGAAACCCTGTTTTAGAGTGGCCATCTATTCCAGCCATCTGTCCCTGCTTGCTGGGGTTGCAGGCAGCACTTGCCTGATGATTGAAGATATTTATCAGCAACAAATAAATCAATAAAAAGCCAGTATAAAAATGATTATAAAATACTTAAGATGAATAACCAGCCAAAAGGACTGAACACTAATATGTTTCTGTGTGGATGCATCTCTAAGATTTTAGAGATGTTGTCCTAATTCAATCTACATGGTTTAGTTGTGTAAAACACAGCTGGCATGCCTTGCATCCTTTGTTGCCATCTGGAGTGCATTTGGTGCTCAAGGAAAACTATCCGGATAGTTATATTACCAAAGAAATGACAAAAAAGGCAGAACATATTGTACATAAAAAATACAGTACATAATTTGTAATGAAGTACCTGTACCTACACAGGAAAGGTACTGTGTACTTTGTTTTTACTTAATGTCACAACAGCACATCCATCAAGACTTCTGTGTATTAGCCTACTCTTCAGTTTCGAAGGTAGGGCCAGGGTTGTGTTCATTAAGATACACTGTAATAAAACATTTTGCAAATGAAAATGAAAACAAGTGTTTCTCATTGGACAAGTTCAGATAGCACAAAACTGAAGAAAACTAACTGAACACAACCCAGTTTTTCCTGAACATTTTGACTGGACCAGAAATAAAAAACGTCTGCTCATGTCATACCAGTATTCAGACACTAGTTGGAGTTGTCTGCTTTGGGGCGTACGTTAGTTGTCTTACCTTCAGTGGGGACGCTGGTCGGGGAGAGGGACGTAGACAAAGAGGCTCCGGCTGTGGTGGTCTCTCCTCTGCTCCGGCCTGTTGTCTTGGCAACTAACATGGTGGTGAACGGATAGAGTTGTGTGGTGTTGATGATATCACAGCTTTTGTCCTTGGTCTGCAAGACAGAATACAAGGGCCCTCTTCGTCATGCATGTAAGAATATGTTGTGTGTGTGTGTGTGTGTGTGTAAGAGCAGAAGATGTGAAAGGAGTAAACTGGGTCATCTCCTTTCCCCCTGCACATAGCAGACCAGGGCATCCATCATCCTGGCAGTCACACACAAAAAAAACACCTTACAGCAGATACACATGCACGCACACATTCCACCATATCCCCACTCACTCCTTTCCATCAGCCACGACGATATTCACCTCATCGGGACAGCTGTTATCCACCCAGTCCTGGCGATGGCGGTCGAACCCACTGGAACACCTGAAACCAGAGGAGACGATTGTCAGGAAGAGTTTAGGAACATGAACGAACACAAGACATGCATCACTGAGAGGGCTAAACCACAATCAAAGATGGAATGAATACATCTCTAAAACGTCAATTATAGCAACGTGTATACGTGGTGCCATCCAGCTCAGTAGACCTGCAGATGTTACATGAAACCAAACATGTTTCAAATAATCCACTATAATGTATATAATAATCCACTATAATAATCTCAGTCTGGGTGTCCAGAATAAATTCAAAGGGGGAAAAGGCCATGATTATTTGAATATGGGGGTGGGGGGTGGGGGGGGTTGTGAAGAGGAAGTTCAGAGTACAGGGGTTGATGTAGGGGGTGAGGGGAAACGGGAAGAGGGAGAGAGGGGTGAGGGGGAATGGGTAATGCCTCCCAGCCAGAGGCGACTCATAAACTCTGTGGGCTAGCCTTTGATCGAGGGCAACTGCTCATTCTTCCTCTTGTTCACAGATCATAATGAGTGAAGATACTGACCCCCAGGTGAACCTTCATACTCCCCCCCACCTCCTTATCCCTCTCTCTTTTCTTCTCTTCTCTTTCTTCTGTAAGCCCTTGCTTACATTTCAATGTTACATTCACTGAATTTTGAGGAACATATTTTCTTGCTTTGACACAGAGGGATGGTTGGTTCTCCATCTTTCTCTCTCTCTCGCTCTCTCTCTCTCTAGTATATTTTTTTATTTTGTCTGTCTGGCTCAAACAGTCCACTGAAGTCCAAGACAGAAAGCTGTGCAATCATATCCCCAATGGCGTAGGTGGTAAACAAATGCTCAACCAATGTCATGCACCTCACAAACACCTAACCCGCTAACAATGCAGCAAGACCCACGAACAATCCACCCCTCTACTTCTCTACATGGAGCAGTGGTGGCTGGTGGGTGGGGATATCGGAATGACGGGCTAATCATAGTAGCTGGAATGCAATATAGGGACGGTATGGTTTCCATGTGTTTCATACCGTTACATTTATTCCAGTCCAGCCACTACAATGAGCCTGTCTTCGGATATCTCCGCCTACTAGCCACCACTACCGTACAGACAGGCCGCATTAACCTCCATTCTCCGTCCTTATTCCCATCAGGTCCTATAACTCCCATTAGTCCTGGTGACTGTGGTAACGCTCTCCGTGTGGACGAAGAAGAGGAGTCCATTCCCATCTCCCTCTGCTGTCTAATCAGCCCACACTGCCCGGATTTCACCGTATTGTTGCCGGAAAAATTCCACCTCATCTGTCCAATCAGCCCGAGACAGATTCCTTCACCTCTTTTCCCCTCCGTTTTCGCGGGAGAAGCGGAGCGAGAGAGGGAGAGAGAGACCGAGACAGGCCAAGGATATTACCGCAACACAGGTCTGACCGGTCCCTTCGGATCCTTTCTCCTTTAGGTTTTTACCTCAATGCCATCCAACATCCCAAATGGCACCCTATTCCCCTATGGGCCCGGGTCAAAAGTAGCACACTATATAGGGAATAGGGTGCCATTTGGGATGCATTCCAAACCTTCCTTCCAACATCCCCCCTCAGCCACCACACTGCTAATTATAAATGGGTTGAGCTGCCTCATTTGAAT
>NC_068424.1:32200340-32220340 GCF_023373465.1 Oncorhynchus keta | reverse complement strand
ACATTCTGCGCCGTCTCAAATATTTACCTTTTTGTGCCAGGGTGTGAAAGATAGAAAGACAAATGGTCAAGGGGAAAGGAGAGAAAGAGAAGAGCGGAGAGAGAGAGAGAGAGAGAGAGAGCGAGAGAGGGGAATTCTCAATTTCAAAAAAAAAAACAAGAGTAATGGGTCGGATCTCATGTAATGGGTCGGATCTCATGTAATGGGTCGGATCTCATGTTCTCTCGCTCCGTTGTTATTTCCTTCTCTGTCTTTCCTTTGGGCGCCATCAATAAGGAAAAACGACTGAACATCACCGGGAACTCACTGGCACCCTCCCAAATTGCACCCTATTCCCTATTTACAGTATACAGGGCACAACTTTTAACAAGGGTCCAGGGCTCTGTTTAAACTGGGTGCACTGTACAGGGAATAGGGTGCCATTTGGGACACACACCACTGAGCAGAGGGAATAGGGGAGGGTCTGTCTCCATGTGATAGGGCACATGTCTATACATACACCTCACACTCAATAGCTCGCTAAGAGAGGTGCTGAGTGACTGGAACTAATAGCAACATTTAAAGGAGGGAGAAGAAAGATTAGGGAGACTGAGCGAGCGATGGAGATGGAGGGGAGGACAGAAAGGTAGAGTGTTGGATGGAAAAGATGGTCTCCGTCCCAAATGGCACCTATTCCCTATATAGTGCACTACGTTTGATCAGAGCACATAGGTTGTAGGGTGGCATTTAGGATGCAGGCAAAGACATACAGTGAGGGGTATAGAGGGGTGTCTGACCTGCGAAGGCGGTGGCACCAGCTGCAGTTGAAGTTGATCTGGGAGGAGATGCAGCTGCCACAGCTGGTGAACTGGAGACATGCTGGGAGGGAACAGGATACACACACGTCACAACACACGTCACAACACACACACGTCTACTGACTCAGTCAAAACACAATATAGAAATCTATATATAGATTGCTAGATTGTTGTAGTTGATAATGCAAAACAATATATTAAATTAAGCATCTCAGAATAGAAGTGCTGATCTAGGATCAGATTGTCCATGCAATCTTATTAATTTAGATATTAAAGGCTAAACTGATCGTAAATTAGAACACCAACTCTGAGACGCTTGATACATTCATACCAATTGTCAAAACACCAACATAGAAATCCATGGCTAGAATGTTGTAGTTTGCTAAATGCAAAAGAAATGTTTCTAAAAGATAGGAGTTTTGATTCACAGGTGTCCCTGAAATGATGGGATACAGCCTGAAGGAAAGTCTATTAGCTCGACATCTACTAGGTCTATGTTTCACCTATTACCTTATCTAGAACCTAGGCTAGTTCATGGGGGCCTACTTGTGTCGTCATTATCATATTTCATATCATGAGCCATCTGTCTATCAAAGGAATCCATCTTACTCGGTAAAGGCATCATTTCCACTGCTGTGGAGTTGGTGATTTTGGTCTTCGCCAGCTCCACGCGATGGTACTCATAGATCGTTCTCCTACGAACATCTGAATGGAGTGAGTGAGAGAAAGGGAAAGAGAGGGAGGGAAGGAAAGAGTGAGAGAGAAAACGGTCACAAATCTTCCTCGGAGAGCTAAAACTAGGACAAGTGGTTCCCGAGGAGGAGAGCGAGAGAGAATAAGAGAACAGAGAGGCAGAATCAGGCCATATGGGAAGAGAGAAGAGCATTCCTTTAGTTTGCTCTCTCTCACTCTCTCTTTATCAGAAAGCCTGCTACTTGGCAAAGGGGTGGGCAGAAATGTCCCACTCGAGGTGATATCCCTGTTGAAAGCCCCCAGTTCCTCCAGGTAATGTCCCAAATGACACCCTATTCCCTATATAGTGCACTACATTTGACTAGGGCTGTCTCTGCCTGGCCGGTTCCTCTCTTTCCACTGGGATTCTCTGCCTCTAACCCTATTACAGGGGCTGAGTCACTGGCTTACTGGGGCTCTCTCATGCCGTCGCTGGGGGGGGTGCGTCACCTGAGTGGGTTGATTCACTGTTGTGGTCATCCTGTCTGGGTTGACCCCCCCCCCTTGGGTTGTGCCGTGGCAGAGATCTTTGTGGGCTATACTCAGCCTTGTCTCAGGATGGTAAGTTGGTGGTTGAAGATATCACTCTAGTGGTGTGGGGGCTGTGCTTTGGCAAATTGGGTGGAGTTATATCCTTCCTGTTTGGCCCTGTCCGGGGGTGTCCTCGGATGGGGCCACAGTGTCTCCTGACCCCTCCTGTCTTAGCCTTCAGTATTTATGCTGCAGTAGTTTATGTGTTGGGGGGCTGGGGTCAGTTTGTTATATCAGGAGTACTTCTCCTGTCCTATTCGGTGTCCTGTGTGAATCTAAGTGTGTGTTCTCTAATTCTCTCCTTCTCTCTTTCTTTCTCTCTCTCGGAGGACCTGAGCCCTAGGACCATGCCCCAGGACTACCTGACATGATGACTCCTTGCTGTCCCCAGTCCACCTGGCCATGCTGCTGCTCCAGTTTCAACTGACCTGAGCCCTAGGACCATGCCCCAGGACTACCTGACATGATGACTCCTTGCTGTCCCCAGTCCACCTGGCCATGCTGCTACTCCAGTTTCAACTGTTCTGCCATATTATTATTCAACCATGCTGGTCATTTATGAACATCTGAACATCTTGGCCATGTTCTGTTATAATCTCCACCCGGCACAGCCAGAAGAGGGAGGACTGGCCACCCCACATAGCCTGGTTCCTCTCTAGGTTTCTTCCTAGGTTTTGGCCTTTCTAGGGAGTTTTTCCTAGCCACCGTGCTTCTACACCTGCATTGCTTGCTGTTTGGGGTTTTAGGCTGGGTTTCTGTACAGCACTTTGAGATATCAGCTGATGTACGAAGGGCTATATAAATAAATTGGATTTGATTTGAAAGGGCTCTGGGCAATGGGAACCTGGTCAAACATAGTACAGTATGTAAGGAATAGGGTGCCATTTGGGATGCTCCCCCAGTGACTAAGATAATCTGCTGCAGCAGTCACCAGGACCAGGCTAGGTAAAATGGAGAGTTTGATTTGATCCACTATTGACTCTCAGTCGTCCCCCAATAATAAGTTGCTTTTTCAATCTTAGTGTAAAATGGCCCACTTGGTTTTGCAGTCCATGCAGTTCCCCCCTCTCCCCCTGGCGCTGCACTAAACTATGCACAGACAGAAAGGATTATAATATGATATATTATACTGTAGATCCTAATTAAATTCAAATGAAAAGGCATAGCTCTGCCACTGTGATCTCATAAACGTAAAAGCTCTGCTAGTTAATTCCTTCATTCCAGTCATTTTCCTGGTGTGTTTAAATGCTTAATTCAAGTTAACGTGACTGAAAAACCTGGAATACAATGGGACGTTTATGTACATCAGTGAGAGTAATTATTTAACGTAGCCCGTATGACATTGGTCGACACATTACATTTTCTATAATGCACACACTTGCTTGAGCAATGAGATAGGAAATTGAAATTCAATAAACAGCACAGCATGGCTGTGGAACATATACAGCAAATGAGTTTGACTGCTCGCGAGCCCCATTCATTATATACACTTATTGTATACACTCATACATAATTGACCAATATCAAATGAACACATTTTGCCTGCTTGTATGAGTTTTCATCTAAGAGCAAAGCCATTATTCTGTTGTGTACAACTGTGGATCCAGATACCGCAGTGGCAGACTGGGACCAGAAATCGTCTCTGGCATTTCAGGGCCGATTCCTCGAGGCCCCCACACCAGCCCAGTTTTTCCATGAGGACCCCACTATTAGCCTAATCATCGTGCTGAGCGAATAACCAACTTTTCTGTTACTTTTCTGTTTTTAAACAACTAATTGACTGACATCGGTTCAATTATTTGAATTTCTGTAAGCGTTAAATCAGATCAAGCTCGAACTGTGCAATGTAGTAGGGAGTTATAGTTTTCAACAGGTCAATATTCTACATAGTTTAGCGCAGAAAGCCTCCCGAGTGGAGCGGTGGTCTAAGGCACTGGGTTTGAGTCCAGGCTGTGTCGCAGCCGTCCGCGGCCCGGGAGACCCATGGGGCGGCACACAATTGGCCCAGCATCGTCTGGGTTAGGGGATAGTTAGGCCTGCAGGGATGTCCTTGTCCCATCGCAGACGAGTGAGTCCTGTGGCATGCCGGGCGCAGTGCACGCTGACATGGTCGCCAGGTGTACAGTGTTTCCACCAACACATTGGTGGGGCTGGCTTCCGTGTTAAGTGGGCGTTGTGTCAAGAAGCAGTGTGGCTTGGTTGGTTTGTGATTAAGAGGACGCACGGCTCTCGACCTTCACCTCTCCTGAGTCCGTATGGGAGTTACAGCGATGGGACAAGACTGTAACTACCAATTGTATACCATGAAATTGGGGAGAAAAAGGGATAAATACAATTTTAAAAATTAAAAAGATTAGTACAGAAAATGTGGTAATTAATGACAATAATCCATTCCAAAACATGATTATTTTTTCAATAATCAAACCGAAACTGAACCAACTTCAAAAAGCACTAATCACTCAGCACTACCTGATAGTTATCTTTGGGGTCAAAAGCACAGTTGAAGTCGGAAGTTTACATACACTTAGGTTGGAGTCATTAAAACTCGTTTTTCAACAACTCAACAAATTTCTTGTTAATTTTGGCAAGTCGGTGAGGACACGTACTTTTCCAGTCATTTTTCCAACAATTGTTTACAGACAGATTATTTCACTTATAATTCACTGTATCACAATTCCAGTGGGTCAGAAAATTCCAGAAAAAGATGTCATGGCTTTAGAAGCTTCTGATAGGCTAAAAATACATAATTTGAATCAATTGGATCAACTGTACAAACAATAGTACGCAAGTATAAACACCATGGGACCACGCAGCAGTCATACCGCTCAGGAAGGAGACACGTTCTGTCTCCTAGAGATGAATGTACTTTGGTGCGAAATTGTGAAGATGCTGGAGGAAACAGGTACACAAGTATCTATATCCACAGTAAAACGAGTCCTATATCGACATAACCTGAAAGGCCGCTCAGCAAGGAAGAAGCCACTGCTCCAAAACCGCCATAAAAAAGCCAGACTACGGTTTGCAACTGCACATGGGGACAAAGATTGTGCTTTTTGGAGAAATGTCCTCTGGTCTGATGAAAGAAAAATAGAACTGTTTCGCCATATTGACCATCGTTATGTTTGGAGGAAAAAGGGGGAGGCTTGCAAGCCGAAGAACACCATCCCAACCGTGAAGCACGGGGGCATCATGTTGTGGGGGTGATTTGCTGCAGGAGGGACTGGTGCACTTCACAAAATAGAAGGAAACATGAGGAAGGAAAATTATGTGGATATATTGAAGCAACAGCTCAAGACATCTGTCAAGAAGTTAAAGGTTGGTCGCAAATGGGACTTCCAAATGGACAAGCTGTGGCAAAATGGCTAAAAGGACAACAACGTCAAGGTATTGGAGTGGCCATCACAAAGCCCTGACCTCAAGCCTCAAGCCAAATTTGTGGGCATAACTGAAAAAGCATGTGCGAGCAAAGAGGGCTACAAACCTGACTCATCGTCACCAGCTCTGTCAGGAGGAATGGGCCAAAATTCACCCAACTTATTGTGGGAAGCTGGTGAAGGCTATTTTTAGTAGGATTAAATGTCAGGAATTGTGAAAAACTGAGTTTAAATGTAGTTGGCTAAGGTGTATGTAAACTTCCGACTTCAACTGTATATAGAAGATAGAGTGCCACCTGAGACGCAGCCTATGAGTATTCATTCTTCTAATACAGGTGAGAAAACAGTACTATAGAGACATTAGAATGTGTGAAAAACACATTCAAAACATGCTTGGTTTTGGCACCAAAAACATCTGACCAAGGCATACTGTACATTATTAGCTGACTTGACCCTGAAACCCCTCCCACCCACCTTCTACCCTCCCCTATGGCTGGCTTTCTCTAGCCCCAGGCATTAGGATGATCAAGTCCAATGTTAGCATTGAGGGGCCAGAGGAGGGGGGAGGTCTCTCGCTCTCTCTCTGCCTGCCTGGTGGTGCTGCTCTGTGGACAGGCTATCCAGACCCGGTCGCCTGCCTCTGGTTTCCTCTGGAGGTGGATGAGTCTGGGGGTGCAGGGTGGTGCTGCTCTGTGGACAGGCTATCCAGACCCGGTCGCCTGCCTCTGGTTTCTTCTGGAGGTGGATGAGTCTGGGGGTGTAGGGTGGTGCTGCTCTGTGGACAAGCTATCCAGACCCGGTCGCCTGCCTCTGGTTTCCTCTGGAGGTGGATGAGTCTGGGGGTGCAGGGTGGTGCTGCTCTGTGGACAGGCTATCCAGACCCGGTCGCCAGCCTCGGGTTTCCTCTGGAGGTGGATGAGTCTGGGGGTGTAGGGTGGTGCTGCTCTGTGGACAAGCTATCCAGACCCGGTCGCCAGCCTCGGGTTTCCTCTGGAGGTGGATGAGTCTGGGGGTGTAGGGTGGTGCTGCTCTATGGACAGGCTATCCAGACCCGGTCGCCTGCCTCTGGTTTCCTCTGGAGGTGGATGAGTCTGGGGGTGCAGGGTGGTGCTGCTCTGTGGACAGGCTATCCAGACCCGGTCGCCTGCCTCTGGTTTCTTCTGGAGGTGGATGAGTCTGGGGGTGCAGGGTGGTGCTGCTCTGTGGACAGGCTATCCAGACCCGGTCGCCTGCCTCTGGTTTCCTCTGGAGGTGGATGAGTCTGGGGGTGCAGGGTGAAGTTGCTCTGAGACGCTGATCTTGGCAGCCAGGACACCCGTGATACAAGTGAGTATTCGACATCCAACCATGTCTGAGGACGTCGGGAGATGACGTGGAAAACAGCCACTAGGGAAAACAGTAAGCGCTGTTACCTTCAAGTAGGTTTTGGTTTTGCTGGGGCGTAAGCATATGCCTCTGACTCCAAATATTGCATGTTCGATTCCAGCAAGAGATGTTTGTTTTAAGCCTATCCCAAACCTTAACCCTTACCTTGACCTTAAACACTTTAAAATTTTACGTTTGCCACAACTTTTACATTTGACGTTTGAGAAACATGGATGAATGTCTAATTCTGACGAGACCGTGAGAGGTAGTTGGATCTCGGGTCAGTTTAGCATTTTCCCTCTACTAGGGAAGGTTAGGATTAGGGGAGGGGAAGCTGATCTTAGATCTGCACTATTGGGAAACAGCGAGTCTGGGAGGTAGGAAGCTTTAACTCGCAGCAATTACAGTCTCAGCCTGAGCATCAAAAGCGGTAATGAGGATTTAGTTGTCCTGCTCCAATAACATCAAACAAAAGGAGCTTTGTAGAAGTGTGTCATCAATTATGCACACAAGGGTCTATTAGGCCATCATCTAATTAAAAGCACACGCATGAAAAATTATGCGCTGGCCCAATACCTCCCCAAAATACAATGGAAAATAGGCTACTGGTCTGGTACGCACCTAAGGTGGGTCCAGCCAAGGAAATGGTTTCTTATTCATTCACCCCTGAAAGTTGGATGAGAATCATCAGAAATGTGATGTGAGAACCTTGTGCAATGTGTTAAAAGTCAATGAAGGAAGAAGGGAATCCAAATTCTAAACCGTGCTTTGTTTGCCAGTAGCCCTTGTACCTGTGTCACAGTGGAGTCCGACTCTGCTGGAAGGAGAAATAGAATGAACACGCGGGCAGACTTTCATTACTCACACTGTTCCAACAGCCCTGTGATATTAACAATGATAATCACTGGGCAGAAACAGAATATCACATAGGACCCTGACTGTGAGGTTAGATCCCTGTTCTACTCCTATTCCCGGTGGGGTATAAAAAAGCTGCAATTCCATACAAGTGTGTTTCCTGCCATCAAGATAACACTCATGCAGCTTTCACAGCAACTCGTTCATTCGGAATCCTTACCACCACACGGCAAGCTCTCTTGCGTCGAGCAAATTATTTCCACGATCTCCTCCCCAACATCTTTGCAATCACTGTTCATTGGACGTTGGACATGGAAATCCAGCAATATCACAATATGAATGGATATGATGAATACACACAAGGATGTCAAGCTGACCTCCTCCTCTGCCCGCATAATAGTGAGGTGAGCTAATCCTGGGCCTGCTATTGTACATTGGCCATGGTGAATTGGCATAAGAATAAACTCAGGCAGATATTAAAAAGGACTGAGGCGCTTCTGGCTTTGAAAACATCATCAGAATAATGCATTGAGGTGACTGGGAGTCTGGCTGTCCGTGCATCTGGCTGCCCAGCCCGGGGGGTGGCTAAATAAAAGCCCGGGTTTAAAGGTTTTAACACAGGAAGACCAGCGGGCCCCCAGGCCTCTAGCACCTGACCTGGTAATTATCTCGCCTGTCCATTGGATGTCGGCAAATCCTCCCTCTGCTGCTGCCAGTGCAGCACAGGCCAGGCCCAAACGCCGTGGCCTGGAAATAGCTAGCTAGCACGGTCAAATGTTTCATTTCACAAATGAAGCGTGAACGTGGCTAAAGAGGTGGGTTAGAGGAAGCCTCTCGGCTGTGCTTGCTGTGTGTGCTCAGGCCGGTAATTGGCAGCAGAGACACTTATTGACTCGACATGAGTTCACTCCTGTACACTGAACACTCAGCCCTTCAGCTGCCTGGGCTCTTCCCAAATGGCACCCTATTTCCTTACAAGTATCAGCAGATGTGCCTAAAAGAACAACCGGTCCTTAAAAGGTTGATCTACATTTCAAAAGACATTCTTTTCTTCCGGGAGAATGAAAAACGAGTTCCATGCAGCTGTAGGGATTGGGATTACACAGCAGGAAATCAGATCAAAAGTAGTCCAGCCATCTGACACAGTCTGGGTTTCCGAGCTGGGTGGAACCCTGGGCCAGTGCAATCAATACTGCAGAAGGATCCATTCTACCTGCTGTCCAGGGGGACCAGATCAGGGTGTGTGTGTGTGTGTGTGTTCTCAAGATTGTTAGGGCTTTTACTGATGTCTCATATCCACAATGAACCAAATCAAAACATTTAAGCTGGTGTGGACTAACAGTTAAATGCTTAGTTACGGGCCCTTGCCAACAATGGAGAGAGAAAGAAAATAGAGAAATAAAACACGTAATAATACAAGTTACAATATATTTTTTTTAAACGAGTAACGATAACTAGGCTATATACAAGAGCTACCAATACTGAGTCAATGTGCAGGGGTACGGGGTCATTGAGGTAGATATGTACATATAACTAGGAATAAAGTGACAGATTGTCAACAAGAGCAGAAGAGTAAGTGATCAGTCATGAAAGTGAGCGCAAAAAGGATCAATGCAGATAGTCCGGGTAGCTATTTGATTAACTATTTAATTAACTCTTTAGAAGTCTCATGGCTTGGAGGTAGAAGCTGTTCAGGGTCCTGTTGGTTCCAGATTTAGTGCATTGGTAACACTTGCCGTGCGGTAGCAGAGAGAAAAGTCTGTGACTTGGGTGGCTGGAGCCTTTTCTTAGGGCCTTCCTCTGAAACCGCCTGGTATAGAGGTCCTGGATGACAGGGAGCTCGGCACCAGTGATGTACTGGGCTTATACGCACTACCCTCTGTAGAACCTTGCGGTCGGGTGCCGAGCAGTTTCTATACAAAGGGGTGACGCAGCCTGTCAAGATGCTCTCAATGGTGCAGCTGTATAACTTTTTTAAAGAACTGAGGGCCCATGTGAAATCTTTTCAACCTCCTGAGGGGGAAAAGGTGTTGTCGTGCCCTCTTCATGACTGTGCTCGTGTTTTGGACCCTGATAGGTCCTTAGAGATGTGGAGACCGAGGAACTTGAAGCTCTCGACCGTCTCCACTACAACCCCGTCAATGTTGAAGGGGGTGTGCTCGGCCCCCCATTTCCTGTAGTTCACGGTCAGCTATTTTGTTTTGCTGATGTTAAGAGAGAGGTTGTTGTCCTGGCACCACACTGCCAGGTCTCTAACCTCCTCCCTATAGAATGTATCATCGTCGTCGGTGATCAGGCCTACCACCTACCACGCTGAGCTGTAGTCAGTGAACAGCATTCTCACGTTGGTGTTCCCTTTGTCCAAGTGGGAAATGGCAGTGTGGAGTGCAATAGAGATTGCGTAATCTGTAGATCTGTTGGGGCAGTATGCAAATTGGAGTGGGCCCAGGGTGTCTGGGATGATGGTGATAAGTGTGAGTCATGACCAGCCTTTGAAAGTATTTCATGGCTACAGATGTGAGTGCTACAGGGCGATAGTCATTGGGCACAGGGAGTGTGGTGGTCTGCTCAAAATATTTATGTATTACAGATTGGGTCAGGGAGAGGTTGAAAATTCAGTGAAGACACTTGCCAGCTGGTCAGCGCAGACTCTGAGCACGCATCCTGGTAATTCATCTGGCCCTGCGGCCTTGTGAATGTTAACCTGTTTAAAAAGTCTTACTCACATTGGCTACGGAGAGCGTGATCACACAGTCATCTGGAACAGCTGGTGCTCTTACACATGGTTCAGTGTTGCTTGGCTCGATGTGAGCATAGAAGGCATTTTGCTCGTCTGGAAGGCTTGTGTATTTGGGCAGCTAGGTTTCCCTTTGTAATCCGTGATAGTTCGCAAGCTCTGCCACATCAAGGAGATGTGCCACATCAATGTGCCACATCAAGGAAATCATGAGGCATAAACCTTCCTACAATTCGCTTTTAATTAAGAATCATCAGTTATAAACAACCAAATCCAGCCTTTTCAGAGCCCTGCACGGCATAACATGTTGACGAACCAGTAGCTAACATTGGTACTGTATATCCTGAAATGGGTGCATTGGCTACATGCTTTGCCTACTAAACAGTAGCGGCTGAGACACATTGAGAGAGAGAGAGATTGTCCTGCCCTTTTGACCGGCTGAAGACCCAAGACGCTAATCCTGACCTTTCTCTCCAGACAGACAGACAGACAGACAGACACGGGTGTCTGCTCTCTGCCCAAATATCACCTTCTCTGTGTTCATCCACCAACCTGCCTATTTCTCTCCTCTCTAGAGATATGACATTCGCCACCATTCACGAGGTACATGAAATATATGATCAAATGTATGTTTTCAAGATATTACACTTCCAAAGGAGAGGCCTCTCATACAGGAAACCAATAGTTTACTTCAGAGGGAGTACAGTACTACTGTTTGGGCTGTATTGTCCATTAAAACCAAAATAAATACAGAAGTGAACCCAGTAAAAGTTTGTGAGGAAGCTGGCTCAGCATTTTACAGTCTTTCAGGCTGGAACAGACAGAACTTTGCAACCAAATCTCCAAATAAAATGGCATAACTGCAGCAACAGAATTACGCCATGGCTTGAAGCTGCAATTACACCATCTGGTGCCGTATCTTCGTTGTCAGTCCAAAGTTAGGGAAAAGTTAGGGATAGGGTTAAACTTAAGTTTAGGCATTCATTGGGTAAGTTAAGGATTAAGTTCGAAGTAGGGGTGCTGAGGGTGCGGCAGCACCTCCCGATTTAAAACACTTTTATTATAATAATTAAAAGACAGAAACTAGGCCTGTATTACTCTTGTATGAGCAGAGAAAAATACTCCTCGGCAGAGCGGAGATAAATACTCTTCAGCCCCCCCCCCCACCCCACATCGCAAATGTCACCCTATTCCCTATATACTGCATTACCTTTGACAAGGTCCCATAGGGAATAGGGTGCCATTTGGGATGCAGCTGAGCAGACTGTTTTCATCCAGCTGAGCTAAACGTTAGAAAGACTGCATCAAAGAGGGTAGTAATTTAACACAAGTCCTTTGGAAGCTCGAGAACCCTCTATAGCAGGGGTATTCAACTCTTACCCTACGAGGTCCGGAGCCTGCTGATTTTCTGTTCTACCTGATAATTAATTGTACCCACCTGGTGTCCCAGGTCTAAATGAGTTCCTGATTAGAGGGGAACAATGAAAAAACACAGTGGAACTGGCATCGAGGTCCGGAGTTGAGTTTGAGGGCTCTATTGTACCAACAAGAGTGTTGTGGGAGTGCTACTGTGGCTACAGTCACAAGAGCACAGCTGAACCCACAGTTTTCAGAAAAGTAGAAATAATCAACAACCACACTAGCACAACACTCACAGAACAGCTGAGCAGCAGGTTTGAACTCCCCATTATAACACCTAAACCCTTTATTACTGACCACAGTGGCTTTGTTCCAAATGGCCCCCTATTCCCTATGTAGTGCCCATAGGGCTTTGGTAAAATAAAAAGTAATGCACTATGTAGGCATTGGGGTTCCAACGGGGAGTCTTTAAAGTTTTCTGAGCAGAGGTACTTATTACCCACGATTGAATAATTCCAGACAACGTCGAAATGTTATAAATAACAGGCTATAAAACGCTACGTGAAACAAATACTGTACATTCTTCAAAAGCCAAAGTCCTATGAACATATCATCAACAAGCAATTAAATGAATGCTTTTTGCAGACTTGGAAATGAAAGCCCCAGAGAGGGTCTAGCAGTGGATGAAAAGGTTGACTTTCTCCTCTTTGCTCAACTTTCTTTGAACTATTGGAAGGAGCATCATGCAAAGAGACAATTCTGGACCGCGCCCATGTAATCATTCCCATTCTGCCGTCTGAGAGGCCACAACAAAAAGGTTGAACTCATGCCGCTTTGGCGTGAGGTTCAGATCTAGGACCAACTTCCCTTCCCCCAGTGGGAGAAATGCAGAACTGAACCGAGATCAGCATATAGGACAGGGGGGGGAAATTTGGGGATTTCGAATACAACAAAAAGGCAGCACAGACTTTAAAAAGAACTTATTTGTTCATCAAAATCAATTTGCGGGCCAGAAATGGGGCAGTTATTTTAGGTCCAATATATATTGGTCCAATATAATGTTGGCTGTGGCCTGGAGTGTTTTTTTTTTAACCCAAAATAATATATCCTTTAAAATTCCCGAATGCGGCCCGCGGGCCATAGTTGCCCACCCTTGGTCTACGGGCAACTTCACCGTATTTCAGCCCCACAAGGGAGGAGTTCTGAGAGGGGGAAAAAAACTTGTACCGGTCATGTGATTGGCTTACTGTGTGTATCCACTGCCCATCCTTTGGTGTCATGCAGTATGAGGTGGTATGTGATGGTATATACACAGTAAAAAACTGAAGTGATGTTTGATGGTGTGTGTGGAGTAAAAGGTGAATGTGGTTTGTGTGTACGTGATGTGTGAGTGGTAAAAGGTGTAATGTGGTATGTGGTATGTGTGTACGTGATGTGTGAGTGGTAAAAGGTGTAATGTGGTATGTGTGTGTGTGTGTGATGTGGTTTATGTGTATGTAGCGATGCAGGGAGTCGTGTGTGTGTGTGTGATGTGGTTTATGTGTATGTAGCGATGCAGGGAGTCGCGCGTGTGTGTGTGTGTGATGTGGTTTATGTGTATGTAACGATGCAGGGAGTCGTTTGTGTGTGTGTGGGATGTGGTTTATGATGGTTTATGTGTATGTAACGATGCAGGGAGTCGTGTGTGTGTGTGTGTGTGTGTGGGATGTGGTTTATGATGGTTTATGTGTATGTACCGATGCAGGGAGTCGTGTGTGTGTGTGTGTGTGTGTGTGTGTGTGTGTGTGTGTGGTTGTGTGTGTGTGTGTGTGTGTGTGTGTGTGTGTGTGTGTGTGTGTGTGTGTGTGTGTGTGTGTGTGTGTGTGTGTGTGTGTGTGTGTGTGTGTGATATGGTTTATGATGGTTTATGTGTATGTAGCGACGCAGGGAGTCATGTATGTGTGTGTGTGGGATGTGGTTTATGATGGTATATGTGTATGTAGCGACGCAGGGAGTGTGTGTGTGTGGGATGTGGTTTATGATGGTTTATGTGTATGTAGCGGCGCAGGAGTCATGTGTGTGTGTGGGATGTGGTTTATGATGGTTTATGTGTATGTAGCGACGCAGGGAGTCGTGTGTGTGTGGGATGTGGTTTATGATGGTTTATGTGTATGTAGCGACGCAGGGAGTCGTGTGTGTGCGTGCGTGCAGTAACACAGCACTCTCTGCATCATGGTGACTCACTGGGAATCTGTTGGATCCTGTGGACCACCACAAAGGCATCGGAGAGGCCCACCTTCACCGGGTGATTGACAGAGCTGATCTGGGCCACCTCGATGGGGATCTGGAAGAGAGAGGAGAGACCAGTGGAGGGGCATCAATCACCAGCCGCCACACCTGTCTATCTAACTGAGCTGCCTGCAAACAGACCAAACCAGGCAGAGGCCTAACAGTTTCTGATGCTGATGGAAGGCTGGGGTAAATGTGTCCCAAATGACACCCTATACCGTTTATAGTGCACTTCTTTTGACCAGGGCCGGCACTATGTAGGGAATAGGGTGCCATTTTGTGACGCAAGCCTACAGACAATGGGACTTCACTTACTGGCAAGAACAAAGAGCGTACAATCAACTCATCTCCCCAAAAAATCCAATTAATAATTCCACAAAACAAGTCTGGCGGGCTCAAACTTGAGAATGTAGAGATCATTGGAGAGACACACTTTTATTGTGTGGTGAAAGTGAACACAGCAGTCCCCTTTACGTCTTTACATGAAGGTGGATGAGGTGAGTGTTTAGAGAAAAGTACTCCCTGATTGGAACGGAGAGAAAGAGAGAGAGAGAAAGAGAGATGTCGCGTCATGCCCTGATTGAGAACAGAGGTTGGAGAGCACAGAGCTTTATTTATCAACTCAATCACGGAGAGAATGTAATAAGTGCTCCATCGCCACAGGGAAGAGGGGGTGAGGAATGAGAGAGCGAGAGAGAGAGAAAGAGAGAGAGAGAAACGGAAACAGAGAGAGAGAGAGAGAGAGAGAAACGGAAACAGAGAGAGAGAGAGAGAGAGAGAGGGAGAAGGAGAGAGCTGTGAGTGTGAAGAATTCCCTGCCCCTCACGAGCTGGGTGTGACATAATGTCACTCCTACACCCCTATAGCTGGGTCAGCTGACAACGTCACGGAAATGATGCGCGAGCATTGCAGAGGCCGTGTGCTGTTATCATTCTGAAAGCTCAGATAGCTAGCAACAATGACAAGAAGCTGCCGTGTGGGGGGAATCGTATGTGGCTCGTTTCAGCTGGTTTTTATCTTGTTCTTGATACCATGTCTTGTTAAGCTAATTATCGCTATCTAGCTAGCCAACAACGGTAACGACATATTTGAGAGAGACAACAAATACTCATTGTGCAAATGTATTTATGTTCTCAATGAACATTTGGAGAGGAAATAAAGTGTGCATGTTGTCAACAATCCTTTGATTCTAAACTAATCCCTTCTGTTTTCCTCAAGGGTTGCGCACAGATCGAGTTTTGTCGCTAAGCAATCCACCCATCTATGGGAGATAGCTGGAGGGAGGAGCAGCGAGAGAAATAAAGAGAGACAGTGAGAGAGGAACTAAGAGTAGCAGAAATAGAGAAAGAGAGAGAAAGTGGCAGAGGGGAGGGACATATAGCCTAGATAGGGAGCAACACACACACAGAGAGAGAGAGAGAGAGAGAGAGAGAGAGAGAGAGAGAGAGAGACCTCTTTGTAGGCGAAGACGATCCTGCCGTCGCTGTGCAGTGTGGCCTGGAAGGTGAAGCTGCCCAGGTTGTAGCTGTCCTGCAGGTGGACATGGTCCCACTGGACTACCAGAGCAGTGCCTGGATGAGAGGAAGGGAGAGAGTGAGACTGTCAGAACCTTAGACAACCAAACAGGACCTCATAACCACACAGGACCATGCAAAACCACAAAGAACCACTTAGAACTAGATATAACTTACTTAGAACAACACAGTACCACACAGAACAACACACTGTATAACCACACAGGGCCACACAGCACTACATATAAACACACAGTTCCACACAAAACCACTTAGAACCACACATGACCATACAAAATAATATAGAACCACATACAGTATAACCACACAGGACCATACAGAACCATACATAACAGGTGTGGGAATCCTAGGAATAGAAAGTTTGTAGAAATTATAATGGACCTATAACAAAATCGGTCCCCAAAGAAGTCTATGCAGCCCCCTGAATTTTGAAATCCCAATGTGGCCCTTTGAGACTAAATGATTACCTACCCCTGATATATAACTACACATGACAACAGAGAACTACATAGATCTACATAGATTTCTATTAGATAAGAATTTGGAGAGCAAAACCCAGAGGAGGCAAGGTTCCTTAAGTTTCAAACATTGCCGGAGGCACCCAGGGTGGTCCTTCTGTAGCTCAGTTGGTAGAGCATGGCGCTTGTAACGCCAGGGTAGTGGGTTCGATCCCCGGGACCACCCATACGTAGAATGTATGCACACATGACTGTAAGTCGCTTTGGATAAAAGCGTCTGCTAAATGGCATATATTATTATTATTATATTAGCCAAAATGAGTTGTGACGTGTCTTCTCTGATACCACAGTCTCACCTTCTCAGATTATAAAAGATACATGTAAGCCTAGTAAATTCAGCAAAAAAAAGAAACGTCCTCTCACTGTCAACTGCGCTTATTTTCAGTAAAGGTAACATGTGTAAATATTTGTATGAACATAACAAGATTCAACAACTGAGACATCAACTGAACAAGTTCCACAGACATGTGACTAACAGAAATAATGTGCCCCTGAACAAAGGGGGGTCAAAATCAAAAGTAACAGTCAGTATCTGGTGTGGCCACCAGCTGCATTAAGTACTGCAGTGCATCTCCTCCTCATGGTCTGCACCAGAATTGCCAGTTCTTGCGGTGAGATGTTACCCCACTCTTCCACATTTAACATTTACATTTAAGTCATTTAGCAGACGCTCTTATCCAGAGCGGCTTACAAATTGGTGCATTCACCTTATGACATCCAGTGGAACAGTCACTTTACAATAGGAACAGTCACTTTACAATAGTAAAGGCAACTACAAGTTCCTGGACATTACTGGGGGGAACGGCCCTAGCCCTCACCCTCCAATCCAACAGGTCCCAGATGTGCTAAATGGGATTGAGATCCGGGCTCTTCGCTGGCCATGGCAGAACACTGACATTCCTGTCTTGCAGGAAATCACGCACAGAATGAGCAATATGGCTGGTGGCTGGAGGGTCATGTTAGGATGAGCCTGCAGGAAGGGTACCACATGAGGGAGGAGGAAGTCTTCTCTGTAACACACAGCGTTGAGATTGCCTGCAATGACAACAAGCTCAGTCAGATGATTCTGTGACACACCACCCCAGACCATGATGGACCTTCCACCTCCAAATCGATCCCGCTCCAGACTACAGGCCTCGGTGTAACGCTCATTCCTTCGACGATAAACGTGAATCCGACCATCACCCCTGGTGAGACAAAACTGTGTCTCATCAGTGAAGAAAACTTTTTGCCAGTCCTGTCTGGTCCAGCGACAGTGGGTTTGTGCCCATAGAAGATGTTGTTTGGCGGTGAGGTATGGTGAGGACCTGCCTTACAACAGGCCTTACAAGCCTCTCTCAGCCTATTACGGACAGTCTGAGCACTGATGTAGGGAGCACCTGGTGTACCTCGGGCAGTTGTTGTTGCCATCCTGTACCTGTCCCGCAGGTGTGATGTTCGGATGTACCGATCCTGTGCAGGTGTTGTTACACATGGTCTGCCATTGCGAGGACGATCAGCTGTCCATCCTGTCTCCCTGTAGCGCTGTCTTAGGCGTCTCGCAGTACGGACATTACAATTTATTGTCCTGTCCACATCTGTAGCATGCCTAAGGCACGTTCACACAGATGAGCAGTCCCTGGGCATCTTTCTTTTGGTGATTTTCAGAGTCAGTAGAAAGGCCTCTTTAGTGTCCTACGTTTTCATAACTGTGACCTTAATTGCCTATCGTGTGTAAGCTGTTAGTGTCTTAACAACCGTTCCACAGGTGCACGTTCATTAATTGTTTATGGTTCATTGAACAAGCACGGGAAACGATGTTTAAACCCTTTACAATGAAGATCTGTGAAGTTATTTGGATTCATACGACTTATATTTGAAAGACAGGGTCCTGAAAAAAGGGACGTTTCTTTTTTTGCTGAGTTTATATTCCAGTTAACAAAACTCCTTGCAACATACAGGACACATTTAATTATTCTTGAAGAATCAGGAGGAAGCTCACATGAAGTACTCTGCACTGGATGGGTGTGTGTGAAGGGGGGGGGGGTTGAAATCATTTCAATATTCAAATAGTGTCCTTCTTTTTCGTTGTTGTCGGATATCAGTATTTTCGAAATACATTCGTGTTTTTTTTTTAAACACACATTTTGAACCTGAGCACTGCTGCGCGTGGTAGAGGCTGGCGCTCTATTGCTGCAGCTGTGCCTGCAGAGGTTATATGGGGCGGTGTGTGTAGCGAACAGAGGGAGGGAGAGAGAGCGAGAGAGAGAGAGAGAGACGCCAAGGCAACTCGGCTACAGCCAAGACTAGCTAACTTGTAGCAGCCACAACGTTATTCATCATCCCACATAACAGTGCCTGTCTTGACCGGAGTAGCGAGGCTGATTGAAGCCACATGCTGCGCAGCCTACCTGTTGGTTCCTCAATGTAGCCTTCACGCTAACTTTTAGAGCTTTTTTGTTCGTTTTCTGTTCCATCGTTGCATTACGTCAGTGAACTCTCACGCCATTTGCTACACATTGAGCCTCTTTGATTGGACAACATATACAACAAGACAGGTGAAGGCTACCGGTCGTTTGGTGGGGCGCACGTGCATGTCAGAAACAACACTGAAAAGTTTGTTATTTTATTCAGTGAATCATTTGGAATGTCATGGTATATCCTTGGATATAACAATGTTACATGGATATTGTCATTTAATTTAGAAAAAGCAATCTGGTTAAAACAGGCCTGTTTTCCCTCCAAAAATGTATTTGAATACTAACATCCCGTTCAGATATTCAAATAACCACGCACATCCCTACCCTGGGTGCAAACCTCACGTTCCTCCCCATGCTGTTTTGATTTAGTGTGGACTTTGGAGAGCTTTTGGATGTGAAAGTGATGCCTTTGCTCTCCCATGCAGCCAGACAGTCATTTGGCCAGGAGCCAGAGCAATAAAGGTTTGTTAACATAAGTAATCCATTTTTCCATCACACAGCCTGAACCGCTCTCCCGTCCAAAGTAAAGTGGGGATTTCGTTTCTCTGCTGACAGCTAGGAGTACTGCAGCTGTAGTGCTACAGGAAACCCCATAATATCCACACCTGGCCTCCAGAAGGCTTATGCATGAGGCTGATGCTACAGGATTCTCGATGACCTGGCCGGGGCATGGGGCCGCATGCTTGATGTAGAGAGGACAGGAATCGAGGCAGGGCATGTCAGTGTCCGCGTCCCAAATGGCACCCTATTCCCTATAATGGAAATTGGGGTGCCCCATGTGCCCTGGTCAAACGTGGTGCACTGTATAGGGAACAGGGTGCCATTTGGGATGCAGCCAGCGGTTGTCACAGTAACCATGTCTGTTCTGAATACTCTCTCTATCTGACTGAGAATGGGTCCTGGCTAGAACAGTGTACGGGGGGGCTGGGAACGCAACGCTACTCTGCTTGGATTCTGTTTTGGCTGGGGAAGGAGGGAGGGAGAGAGGGGGCAATTGAGGGTAAATTGAAGACGTGTAGAGGTAGACAGAGGTATAGGTAGATTGGAGGAGGGAAAAGAGAGTAGTGTGGCTACTCCTTGTTGGCCGTGTGAGTTCCACCAGTCAGCGCTATAAAAGGTAAGCCTAATAGAAGTCCGGAGCCTACTTAAAATGCATTGAGTTCAGAGAGAAAGCAGCCGTGCTATCTGGGGCTCCCTCTTCTAAAAATACACACTGGGTGAGAATGAGTGCACTGCACAAGCTGGCCTTGTTTTTCCCTAAAATGGCTTATATGCTGCAGAAAGTTAGGCAAAAGAAATCTCTCTCGACACACTGGGAATAGTGTACTAGTCGGCAGGGGGACGATGACTGCATAGGGCTCGAAAATGTTGAAAACACATAGACACAACTTCGTACAACGTTGAATACTTCTTAAAGTGAGAAAGAGAGGCTGTCAGTGGGTCCCCATGGGGGGCTACATTTAAAGTAGA
>NC_068424.1:31880308-31890240 GCF_023373465.1 Oncorhynchus keta | reverse complement strand
CGGCGGCACAGACCCTGTAACGCAGGGGTGTCAAAGTCAAATGGACGGAGGGCCAAATAAAAATTTAGCTACAAGCCGAGGGCCGGACTGTTCGAATGTTCATTGAAAAATTTTTAAATGACGCATATAGTCTAGTGAACCTAATTGAACCTACTGAAAACCTAACAAATATATTCCAATATGATCAGATAAATAAAGCAATATTTTCTTATGGCTCTGTCAGTAATCTTTAATTTTCAACAGACACAAAAGACAAATTTCCTTTATATAAAAATCCCCATAACATGAACATTAAATGAAAGAAACCGGTATTCAAGGCACCATCAGTAGCCTATATTTTCTATTTTAGAAAAGTGGGCTAAATTTACTTCAAAGAAAAAAACAATAATAGCAATTTTCTATCATCCACTCAACTGAAATATTTTTAAAATATAATTGGATTGAAATACAATAAAATAAAGTGCAAAAATCTATTAATCAAAAACAACACTTTGTTTAAGGAGAAGTAACATGCAGTGAAAACAAATATTAAACTTTAACTTTTAAACTTGAACTGAGTAAAAACTCTAAATATGTGATTGCACAGTAATGTTCACTTGTTTGAGGTTGAGGGTGATACTTGGTGGTGTCCCATCTTTTCCACAAGTTCATCAATGTTCGGGGTAAGGCTCTGAGCTGAGGAAATCCTCAGAATTGAGTGGAGGTGTTC
This sequence comes from Oncorhynchus keta, assembly GCF_023373465.1. Classification (NCBI taxonomy): domain Eukaryota; kingdom Metazoa; phylum Chordata; class Actinopteri; order Salmoniformes; family Salmonidae; genus Oncorhynchus; species Oncorhynchus keta. The sequence continues at coordinate 31,889,531 of NC_068424.1, read as the reverse complement.
AGCAGTAAGTCGACTTCTGTGTGATGTTTTGTTCAAGTTCATCAAAGAAAACAGTTGTTCACACAGGTATGTGCTGCCAAACATAGACAACGTTTGAGCAGCCTGGATGCGCAGCTGGGGCATTGTGTCGGGGAGGAAACGGGCGAACTCCGCAGCACCCACTGCCGCATATTTTGCCCTCAGTGCATCATTGCATTGGAGGTCAATCAACTCCATTTGGAGGTTTGGTGGTGAGCTTTCCACGTCAACAGCAAATGGGTTACCGAGCAGTTCCAACCTGCTTTTTTGTGCTTCAAAGTCAGCAAATCGGCGTCGAAAGTCAGCGGCAAACATACCTATTTTATCAGCCAACTGTGCGCTCGGGAACGCACTGGTAGAGAGCTTCTCTTTCATGGTCTGGCAGCTGGGAAAGTGGCTCAAATTTTCTTTCCGCATCTGCGTCTCCCACAGAGTCAGTTTGGTTTTAAATGCCTTCACTGTACTGTACATATCAGAGATGACACGATCCCGACCCTGCAGCTGCAAGTTCATTGCATTCAGATGACTCGTAATGTCACACAGAAAAGCCATTTCACACAGAAACATTTCTGTCTCGGAGTTGTGTTGTGTCTTTCCCTTTGCTGTCCAAGAACAGACAAATCTCCTCACGAAGCTCGAAACATCTTTGAAGCACCTTTCCCTGGCTTAGCCATCGCACCTCTGTGTGATAAGGCAAATCACCATGCTCCGTTTCTAACTCCGTCAGAAATGCCTTGAACTGGCGGTGATTCAAACCTTTGGCTCTGATAAAGTTAACTGTGCGCGTGATGATGCTCATTACATGCTCCATTTTCAAGGCTTTACCGCACAACGCTTCCTGGTGTATGATACAATGATAAGCTGTCAGCTCACCTGTCGCGTTTTCCTCTTGCATCTTTTCCCGTATCTTCGCCACCAGTCCGCTCCTGTGTCCACACATCGCAGGTGCTCCGTCGGTTGTCAAACCCACAAGTTTTTCCCAAGGCAGCTCCATCTCATTTACACATCTTGACACCTCTTCATACAAATCATGCCCCGTAGTTGTGCCATGCATAGGACGTAAAGCCAAAAACTCCTCTGTCACGCTTAGGCTGGAGTCCACTCCGCGGATGAAAATTGACAACTGGGCAATGTCAGAAATGTCGGTGCTCTCATCCACAGCCAAGGAATATGCAATGAAATCTTTTCCCTTTTTCACAAGCTGCTCTTTTAGATTGATGGACAACTGGTCTACTCTCTCGGCAATGGTGTTTCTGCTCAGACTCACATTTAAAAAGAGTTGCCTTTTTCTGGGCAAACTTCGTCACAAACTTTAATCATGCAGTTTTTGATGAAATCCCCTCCGTAAATGGCCGGGCTGATTTAGCGATCTCTTCTGCCAAAATAAAACTGGCCTTGACAGCAGCCTGGCCTTGTGATTTGGCTTTTTGAACAGAGCCTGTCGAGATTTGAGGCCTCGTTTTAATTCCTCTGCCTTTTGTAGCCTTTGTTCCATGTCCATATTCTTGTTTTTGTCCGCGTGTTTCGTTTCATAATGTCGTCTCAGATTATACTCTTTCAGTACCGCCACACTTTCTCCACACAGAAGACACACAGGTTTTCCAGCTACCTCCGTGAACAAATACTCCGACTCCCACCTTGTTTGAAACCCCGGTTCTCAGTGTCCACCTTCCGTTTTGCCATTTTTGATGGGTATCTGAAAGTTAATTTTACTGTGATGCTGACAACTGCTGTGCCAATAAATATTGAAATGAAGCAGCCTACTGCTCGGTGCGTCACCGTTGCATTGTGGGAAATGTAGTATTGGTGCGTGTAAAAGATCTGCGGGCTGCCGGCTTGCTGCGGTCTGCGGGCCGGTTCTAATAATAAATCAAGATCATCCCAGGGGCCGTAAAAACCTTCTCGCGGGCCGGATGTGGCCCGCGGGCCTTGACTCTGACATATGTGCTGTAACGGGTGGAGGAGAGACCTGAGAAGGCTCGGCCTCTGACTCCGACTCGTTGCTTAATGGGGAGAACCGGTTGAAGGTTTCTGTCAGCTGAATGAGCGACACCGGTTGAGCATGCCAAAAGCATTTCTTTCCAGAAGCCTTGAGAAAATTGTCCAGCTGAGGGGACTGTGAGGGGGGATTTATACTACTATCTGTACTTACTGGTGGCACAAGACACTGTTTCATCCTTTCCTACACTTAAATTGCCCTTGCCTAACGATAGCATCTGAAGCTGTGCTTGCAACACGGCTATCCTCATCATAAGGCGATAGTTCTCCTGTATATTATGAGTACAGCGACTGCAATTAAATGGCACAGTATTAATGCTACGATGTGTGTGTGTGTGTGTGTGTATTTCCTTTAACTTATCAGGGAGTCTTACTGCGACCACGGTCTCTTTTACAGATGAGGCCTGAATTACATAAATGACAGAAAATACACATCAATATAAATAAAAATGCCAGCAGAAAGAACCACGGTCATAAAAAACAAACACATTCAGAGACAACTGCAGGTCTTGACAGGTTGTCTTGCAGTCAACATCCATCTTCTGGTAGACAGAGCGCTCACTCTGAACAAGCAGGAGATGCTGCTCTTGCTTCTTCAGCTTGGCTAATTTAACAGCTTCTGGCAGATTGGCAGATCTGAAGACATGATAGTTGTTCTTCCCGCACTGCCAGCACAGGTCTGTCCTAGGCTTAGTGCTCAAGATGTTGGGCAGCAATTCTCTCCACAGATTCCTGAAGCAAGACAGCTAGACTACACATACCTCTGAAAAACACACAAATAATGTGAAATCAATAAAAGTTGTGGCAATTTATGTTGGAAGTAAATGAAATAATCTAAATGTATGTTGTTTATGCTTTACATACCAAGTGTTGTCATCAATTCCTTGTAGAGACGCTTTCCACCAAAGTTGTTGTGTCAAGGGTGGCATCCTCCTAAAACTATTGCATTTTCCTATGCATAGTTGTTGATGAAGTTCACAACTCGCTGCAAGTCCTTATGCTTCAGATGTAACCTGTGCTTGCTTGGGCCAGCTCTCATTTTGATGGGAGGCATTTGACCATTCTCCTTGTATGACTGGTAGAGGAGAGTCAGGTGTGTTCTACTGATGCTGAAAGACTAATTTGTGATACAAATATTTTGGCACTTATTATACAATAGATGGCCCTAATCACCGCCAGACACACCTAACTAACTTGATGGGTCATGTAATCATCTGGCAAAGAGGAGTCTTTTGTTTACGCATGTAGCAAGCTAGCTAGCTAAACAATTAACCATAATCCCAGTACTGGCAATAAGGATATATTTTGATGTTTTACTTTTAAGGGGGGGGCTAAATGAGAATGAGAAGGATTTCAGTAAAGAAAGACCAAAGACCAGTCAGTCTCTCCTCTTCCATCTCTCTCTGTCTCTCTGTCTCTCTCTCTTTCTCTCTCTCTCTCTCTCTCTCTCGGTGCATGCTGGGTGTTTTGGAGTTTGAGTGTTTGGTGTGGAAAGCTCTATCCTAACTAACTTTCTTGATTCTATTCTTTTCTTTACTGATATTTTCTATGGTGGAGGGTTAATGCAATATTTGTTTTTAAGCGGTATCCAAAAGTTTACTTTCAAAGTTAGGGTGGAAGAGGACAACAAGAAGTAACGTTCCGGGGGTTGCAAGGATTTTATAGTGTGCGCAATGGCTTCTCAGCCCAAGCGCGCGGGGAGGCAGCTGTGTCGATACAGCATGGGTTCAGTGTGTTCCTGAGAAGCGGGTGAGTGGAGGAGGAGTTCTGCTCGGCGGTCTGGTGAACAGGTAGGAGCTGAGTCTGCTCATGCTTCTAGAATAGAACAAGGCTGTGGTTGTGTTCATGAAAAGGGCTAATTTGGTCGGTAGGCTAATTGCTAGCGGAGATATTTGTAAGGGATGTGTTGGTGTCGAGCTCACCTCTCTCTCTACCTTCACAAGAGTGTAGTGGCAAATTTGCCTCCGTTTATTACGGATGATCCAAATTAGGAAAGAGCTGAGTCGTTTTGGTAAGTTTGCTAGCGGTTCCGTGTACTGTCAGCAGGTCTCAGGCAGATGCCGTTAAGCCGCATTGTTTCATTCAGAGAGGCAAGTGTTTATGTTTCTGAACAATAATGAGCAACAACTAAATGTGCATTTAAAGTGAGGGCATGGGAAGGAGCTCTATGCAGGTTTGCCAGCACAGATAGTCTACGGTGTTTGAATGTGGGGATTTGGGGGCACAAGAGCTTTGCGTGCCCACATAAGGCCATAGACAAGGGGAGAATACGACGCAAGAGAGGAAATCAGGTGAAAATGCAGGGAGTAGGAGATGCAGACAGCAGAGGCTGGGCCTAGTCAGTCTAGAGATGGTGGTGTAGATGAGGCTGGGTCTAGTCAGGCTAGAGATGGTGGAGAAGCAGAGGCTGGGTCTAGTCAGGCTAGAGATGGTGGGGTAGCTGAGGCTGGGCCTAGACATGCTATGGAGGTGGTATAACTGAGGCTGGAGTCATGCTATGGAGGTGTTGTAGCTGAGGGCTGGCCCTAGTCATGCTATGGAGGTGTTGTAGCTGAGGCTGGCCCTAGTCATGCCCTAGTCATGCTATGGAGGGTGGTGCATATGATACGTCTAGTCAGGTTATTCTAGTGGATGAGGAGTATAGTGGGGAAGTGTAAGAGATTAGGGGAGGGAGGAGGAGGGTGTCAAGAGGAAAAAAGAAAAGAGGTGTGGACAAAGGCACCATGGAAATGTTGCCTGTTGCTGTGGGTGAGGCCTAACCAGAGAGAAAGGGCAGGTGGTCAGGGTGGGAGATAGAAGAAAGAGGAGGAAGTGAGTCTGAGGAAGAGGATGAGGAGTATTTTTTTCAGACTCCTCTTCAATTGGCCCGGAGCTGACAGCCAGTCAAACAGAGGGTCTAAGTACACGTTGAGAGAACTGACAAGGTTCCTGAATGAGACTAAGGGGAAAAAGTTAATCTTGAGGTTTTTCCTGATCCTAGAAAGTTTGTAGATCAGTACAACATGCTATGAAAATGAGGGCATGGTGTCCTCTCACCAAGCGGTTTAGGTTGAGAAGTGGGTCACAACAGTGCGTAAGGTTTACCTTCAGACACTGTTCAAATGTTAATTTCTTACTGACACTGGGGCTTTTGAGCTTTGCTATTGGTCTATTTCTCTGCTAGCTTTTCTCCCACTTCTTATGGAGACTCTTAGGTCAGTACAAGCTCAATATAAATGGCGCCAGAGATGCGGGAAGAGGAGTGTGTTGAGTGAATATGTAAAACATAAGCAGCAGTACAGGTGTTGTTTCTGCAGGGACGCATAGTGATGATGAGTGAATGAAGTTGATTGAGGGCTCTGGTTGGAAAGGGGCAAGTGTGTTGAGCCATGCGGACAAATCTTAGTGCAGGGGTGTAAGTCCTTTTTGCTACGGTGTCTGAGCTGTAATATCTTGCTCCTCAAAGAAGGAGTGTGTAAGGGGTAGGTTGCTTGTTATTCAAAGCAGAGATTAACGAACATGTGTTTTGTCTTTATAAATGTGTATGCGCCTAACATGGGGAGAAAGGGTTCTATTTGGGAGTCCTGGAGCAGGAACTCTCGCAAGTAGCGCCTGAGGAGGCGGCAGGTGATCGGAGGTGAGCTGGAATTGTACAATGGATTTACAAAAGAGACAGGAAATGGGAAGAGCACTCATTCAGTGTCAGTGGGAGTATTAGGGACATCTTTACATCAGTTTGACCTAGTGGGATGTTTGGAAGCAACATCAAACACTGCATCAAGTATATGTGGGTGAGCAGTTTTTGGGGCTAGGGGTGAGTGCAGCTCGACTTGATCGTTTTACTGTCCAGGAATCAGAGCAACAGGCTGCAGGTGCTACCATTCTCTCCAGTGAGGTTTCGGATCGCCGCATAAGCATGGCTCGGCTCATCTAATTTCACCAGGGCCCCGGCAGGCATCTTCATTGGAAGTTCAATGTAAGCTCTTACAAGATGCCACTTTTTGCTCAGGGTTTCCAGACTTTTTGGGAAAGATGAGGGCAGCGAAGAGGAGTATGAGTCATATCTAGAGTCAGTGGTGGGATGTGGGGAAAGTGCAAATTCGGCTTTTCTGTCAACATGTACATAGCTCTCATCCTCAGAGGCTAGGAGAGTGTTGAGGGGAACTAGAGCGGTGTATTAGTGAGATGGAGGTAGAGACTGGTGGGGCAGGCAATGTAGAGCCTCAGATATCAGCAGATGCACTGTAAGGACTCTGGGCAGTTTTCCAGGTTCAAGCAAGGGAGCACCTGAGAGCTAGAGTTCTCCACATGCTCAAAGATGGATGCTTCCAGCTCCTTCTACTTCTTTGGTTTGGAAGAGATCAGAGCGGTGGAAGCCTAGAGAGTATGCATTATCTACGGCCTGTCTGATGGGTGGCTGACCTCTGTGGTGGGGAGATGCGGAGCGGACTGTGGGGTTTTTATACTGGATTATAGGGCAGAAATGTGTGATCCTATCTGTTGCTCAGGTCTTGTTTCACAGGACTCACCTAAGCTCTCGATGCTGCAGAGGATGAAATGGAGCATTCCTCTGTTGTCACGTGAACTGGCAGGCCCAGTAACCCAGATGTCACAGTCAGTGCACCGGAGGTTGATGGACGTTCCAGTGGAGTATTACAAAAAGTTCTAGGGAACAATTGGACAGGATTTCTTTGCGTGTTCGAGAATCTGCGTAGGAGTAGAGAGTTGCCGATGAGCTGCCGTCGGGCGGCTCAGCTCTCTACCCAAAAGAGGACTTATGTGAAGCTTAAGAACTGGAGGCCTGTGGCATTACTCTATGTGGACTAAAGATTTTGCCAAGGTCCTCTCCTAACAGACTGAAGTCCCATCTGGACTCTATAATACACAGGAACCAGACATATTGTAATGTCATCGGGACGCTCAATCATGGACAACTTGTTCTTGATTAGGGACATGATTGGATGTCAGAAGAGTTCTAATGTGGACTTTGGACTGGTCTCTCTAGATCAAGAAGGCTTTCGATAGAGTGGATCATGAGTATCTGTTTAATCATGATGTCTGTGTTTGGGTTTTGAGAAGAGTTTTGTGACACTGTGTGAGAAGCTGTTGTATTGCTGAGGCGTCATGTATGGTTCAAAGTGGGAGAGGCTCAGTAGTGACCAGATCTGGTGTGAGACAGGGCATTAGACAGGATGACCCTCCTATCTGGGCAGCTGGCACCCTAGCCATTGAGCCTTTTCTAGGACTGCTACGCAGAGACTGCGGGAGTGTGCTGGACAGGCATGGATGTGGTGGACAGGAATGCAGTCTCAGCATATGCAGATGATGTTTCTGTGATGGTTGCAGGGATGGGCATGATATCGCAGGGAACTAGAGACCAGTCTGAAGGTTGTATGAGGAGCTTTCAGTCAGCTAAGGTAAACTGGGGAAAGAGCAAAGCTCTGTTATATGTGGGGCATGGGAGATAGAGCTCCTCTCTCTGCTTCCAGGGGTTTACGAGTGGGGTTGTGAAGGGCTTAAAGTGTTGGAGGTGTACCTGGGCTTACGGAGAAGTGGGTCAGCACAGAACTGGGAGGGGCTGACACAGGCAGTGGTGTCAAGACTGGCCAGGTGAAGGTGGCTCCTGTCCCAAGTGTCATATAGGAGGGAGGTGCTGATAATCAACAACCTGGTGGCATACTCTCATGGGCATAACTGGCCTGTCCCTCAACCCCCACAGTCTGTTTGCAGAACCTGCAACGTAAGCTTAATTGGACTTTTTTGGTCAGGACATCACTGGCTGAAGGCGGCAGTTTTTACATGACCGTCCACGAAGGAGGACGGGAGCCTGGTGGAACTGGAGAGCAGGATGGCTGCTTTCCGACTAAAGGCGGTGCAGAGACTGCTGTACCACACTGATGTTGGCTGGAGGAACCAGCATGGCGCTGCTGAGGGAGAGCTGGCGGATTAGGGTTGGACCGGCAGCTGTTCCTCATGAAGCTGGAGAGGCATGGAGTACAGCAGGTCTCTCAGAGTTTCTACTCTGCGGTGCTGAGGACCTGGCAGCTGCTAAGGCCCACACGAGAAGAGGTGTGGAGGCCCTGGGCAGTGGAGTGTGGGGAGGAGCCCATCTTCCACAACCCAGCCATCCCTTTGAGATCGGTTCAGTCGGCCCACCCTGCAGAGGCAGCTGATGGCAGGGGGTTTACAAAGGCTGGGTGACCTGAGGACTGCTGGGAGAGGAGGGTGCAGAAAACCCCGGACGTCTTGGCGCAACAAACAGGAATAACGTCTCTTAGGCTGCTGGAGAGATTCCTGGAGGAGGTCAGGAGGCACTGTCTGAGCAGTGAGAGGTGTTTGAGGCCAAGGGAGAGGGCCACAATGTTCCCGCCACTGCAGTGGCAGCAGAGACTGGGAGACTGGCAAGGGGGTCTGGAGGACTTGTTAGATTTTAACACCTCCGAGCCTGGGGAGTTTGAGGGGTGGGAGAGTAAAGCCCTCTACCAGCCTCTGCGTTAAGGTGAGGAGCATTAGAAGCCTAACAGGAGTGAAGGCACATCAGTGGCAGGAGTGTGTGGGGCAGGAAGTATGGTGGGTTTAGATGGAGAGGCGCTCTACAAGCCCCCAAGTACCAAGAGGTCAGGGACCTCCAGTGGAGGGTTCTTCATGGAGCCCTGGCCACTAACAGCTGGTTGTACAGAGGTTGATCCGGGAGTGGGCAGGGGTGTCCTTTCTGTCAAATGAAAGAAACTGTAATTCATGTGTTTCTGTGTGCACCAGGTTAATGCCATTAATGTCTCTGTTGGAATGTCTGTGTGACATGGTTGGGAGTGGTTTTGCTGTTGGGATGTTTATAATGGGATACAGGTATTCGAGTAAGGAGAAAAGAAAAATATGTGTTTTGTTGAATTTTCTGTTTGCTCAGGCAAAGTTAGCTATTTGGCTAGCAAGGGAGAACAGGGTCAAAGGTGAGGGATAACAGACCTTCTACTGCTATTTCATGGGATGAGTCTCTGCGCGCCTTAGGGTTGAGTTTGAGTTCTATAAAATGATCAAATGTGTGAGATGTTTGAGGAGATGATGGTGTGTTGGGGGACTGTCTGTATTGCTGGGGAAGATGTTTTGGACATAGGTTGTAGGAGAGGGTTTTTGTTGTATTTTTATTATTTATTTATTTTTATTTATTTTAGGAGTGGGGGGTGAGTTTAAATGAATTAAGAATGTTTCTAATAAGCAAGACCAAAAGTCA
>NC_068424.1:31878876-31880208 GCF_023373465.1 Oncorhynchus keta | reverse complement strand
GCACAGACCCTTTAACCGGTGGAGGAGAGACCTGAGAAAGCACGGCCTCTGGCCCCAACTAGTTGCTTAATGGGGAGATCCAGTTGAAAGTTTCTGGCTGAATGAGTGACACCTGTTGAGTATGCCGACAGCATTACTTTCCAGAAGCCTTTAGACTGTGCAGGGGGATTTATACTACTATCTGTTCTGGTGGCACAGCCACTGTTTCATCCTTTCCTACACTTAAATTGCCCTTGCCAAACGATTGCATCTGAAGCTGTGCTTGCAACACTGCTATCCTCACCATAAGGTGATAGTTCTCCTGTATATTATGAGTACAGCGACTGCAATTAAATGGCACAGTATTAATGCTACGATGTGTGTGTGTGTGTGTGTATTTCCTTTAACTTATCAGGGAGTCTTACTGCGACCACGGTCTCTTTTACAGATGAGGCCTGAATTACATAAATGACAGAAAATACACATCAATATAAATAAAAAATGCAAGCAGAAAGAACCACGGTCATAAAAAACAAACACATTCAGAGACAACTGCAGGTCTTGACAGGTTGTCTTGCAGTCAACATCCATCTTCTGGTAGACAGAGCGCTCACTCTGAACAAGCAGGAGATGCTGCTCTTGCTTCTTCAGCTTGGCTAATTTAACAGCTTCTGGCAGATTGGCAGATCTGAAGACATGATAGTTGTTCTTCCCGCACTGCCAGCACAGGTCTGTCCTAGGCTTAGTGCTCAAGATGTGGGGCAGCAATTCTCTCCACAGATTCCTGAAGGAAGACAGCTAGACTACACATACCTCTGAAAAACACACAAATAATGTGAAATCAATAAAAGTTGTGGCAATTTATGTTGGAAGTAAATGAAATAATCTAAATGTATGTTGTTTATGCTTTACATACCAAGTGTTGTCATCAATTCCTTGTAGAGACGCTTTCCACCAAAGTTGTTGTGTCAAGGGTGGCATCCTCCTAAAACTATTGCATTTTCCTATGCATAGTTGTTGATGAAGTTCACAACTCGCTGCAAGTCCTTATGCTTCAGATGTAACCTGTGCTTGCTTGGGCCAGCTCTCATTTTGATGGGAGGCATTTGACCATTCTCCTTGTATGACTGGTAGAGGAGAGTCAGGTGTGTTCTACTGATGCTGAAAGACTAATTTGTGATACAAATATTTTGGCACTTATTATACAATAGATGGCCCTAATCACCGCCAGACACACCTAACTAACTTGATGGGTCATGTAATCATCTGGCAAAGAGGAGTCTTTTGTTTACGCATGTAGCTAGCTAAACAATTAACCATAATCCCAGTACTAGCAATACAAACCGATTGTCA